>NC_142933.1:87494776-87499776 GCF_046866305.1 Octopus bimaculoides
TGTAGGCCTTTCATTGATATGGAAACGGATATGGTAAGCTGTGATATTTATGCTTCACTAAAATGTTACGTGTTTGCTGATCATCCTATTGTTGTTGATGTAGTTGTTGTTGGCGTTTGTTTCTTCCAGGTCTTGGCCTCTTCTGTTGTAATTCTATTCACATCTGGGATGCATTATAGGAATATAAAATGAAATCAATAGTCGATTGGCATTTCATTTTTATCGAGCTCGGAAGAATAAAGGGAAAAGTTGTCCCCAACGGGATTTTGAAATCAGAAAGTTAAAAATCCGTAACTGAATACGTGCAAAGCTCTAACGCCTCTACCATTCCACCACCTGAAGAGAAATTTCTATGATGAAATACATTCTTCCTGTCATGTTAGGTATATACCAGGCTGCTTTACTTCCTTTGACCTTCTTTGTTTAAAGAAGTGAGAGATGTTTAGCTGTCATCTTCAGGTGGTCAAAGGACCACTTAAAAACTCACCCGTTAGCTCGTCACTAAATATCGTTGAGAGATGATACCCATACTTCCCGCATACTACTCTCTCTCACACTCTCTCTCTCTCTCTCTCTCTCTCTCTCTCTCTCTCTCTCTCTCTCTCTCATTCCCTCTCTTCCCCCCTCTCTCTCTGTCTTATCTATCGTCTTCTCTCTCTCCCCACTCTCTCTATTTCTATTTATTTAACTGCTTGATATTTTCTTCATAACAGAGTCCTTGCACACATACAGGTTTATTAATGATAAATAATATTACTCTACCTCCGGTATTCGAGTACTATTTTGTCCCAACTGGTATCACATTCATGGGTACTTTGGCATATATGTATGTGTATATATATATATATATATATATATATATATATATATATATATATAAAGGTATGTATGCATGGACATAGATATATACATATATACACTGGTAGTGCATAGACATGTACATTTATCTATCTATCTATCTATATATATATATATATATATATATATATATATGTGTGTGTGTGTGTGTGTGTGTGTGCGTGTGTGTGTGCGTGTGTGTGTGTGTATGTGTGCTGTGTGTGTCTGTCTGTCTGCTTGCCTGTCTTTCTGCATGCGCACGCGATTGTGTGTGTGTGTGTGTGTGTGTGTGTGTGTGCGCGCGTGCTTCAATACATACATATAAGCACTCATATACATTCTTATTACTGCACTGATAAATAGAAGAAGTTTGTTCAAACTAAGTGCACGCAATTAAGCTCATTCACCGAAGCGCGTATGGATGCACACTCGCACAACCACGTATATACGCGTCAGTTTGTAACAAGTTGACATCCATTCACATTTATATAAAATAAATGCAAGACATATGTTATATGTAGTATAAATCTGGTATATGCTTGCAAATGCCTGTCTATTTATCTACCAACTCGTCTATCTAACCAGTTAGCTCTCCATCTATTTTTCGATCTAACCTCATATACATATATGCGTGCATATATATATATATATATATATATATATATATATATATATATATATATATATATATATATATATATATATATATATATATATATGTCTGTATATATATATATATATATATATATATATATATATATATATATATATATATATATATATATACATATATATATTATATTCGTATTGGCAACCTTGTTTGTGTATATATAAAAGTACACGGAGATACACGCTCACATAAACATAACCGCATACGTAGCCATACGCATACACGAAAAAGATGCGCACGCACATACGTACGTACACATATTCACACGGAAGACATGCAATATGTATATGTATTATGTTTACATATATATATATAAGCACATATTATATGCACATATTTACATTACCACGATAAAAAAATATATATACAGCAACATATTAGTGTATATAAACACACACTTTACAGGCACACACGCATTCTCACACCATCATGCTCGCATAAATTCACGCGTACACTCAGGTGCACACACACACGTGCACACAGAGACATACACACATATATTTATATAAGTAATTATACTTATTTATGTACACACACACACACACATATATATATATATATATATATATATATATATATATATATATATATATGCATGTACATCGTAATAATTCTAATACATACGTATATATTTTTATATGCATATATGTGTTGCAGTGCGCGTGCTTTTGTGTAAATAAGTATATTTACATAATTAAGTACATATATATGTATGCATATATATATGTATATATATATATATATATATATATATATATATATACATACACACATATTTTAATACACACATTCACTCATATAAATATACCTATCTTAAAACACACTTTCACTCATATATATGTACATACATATACATATATTATTATGTATATTACTATATATACTGTATATAATTTGCATATATGTATATATATATATATATATATATATATTTATATATATACATATGGATATATATATATATATATATATATATATATATACATATGGATATATATATATATATATATATACATATATATATATATATATATATATATATATATATATATATATATATAGATGTGTGTATATATATATATATATATATATAATACATAATATTTATATATACATACACGCATACATACACACATATATATATATATATATATATGCTCATACATATATATATGCACATACATATACAAGCACGCTCACACACACACACACTCACACACATATATATCGATATATACTTGTGTTCGCGCAGGATACGGGGGGAGAATTGAATAGCGAGAAAGAATCAAACCATTCACAGAACCGCACAGATATTTTAATATACAAATTGATACACAACCTAACAAACACACTCTCTCTCTCCTCTTTCCCTCCCTCCCGCCTCCTTCTCTCTTATTTTATCTAGAACGCACACGCACACACACACACACACAGAGCCACACACTCAAGCAAACAGTTATACACACAGAGTGACATGCAGACACACACACGGAGTCATATATGCATACACATAGTTACACATATTTATACACACGCACATGCACACACACACACACACACACGCACACGCGCACATACACACACACACACACACACACACACACACACACACCTTCAGAGTTATAGAGAAATAGAGAAAGAAGAAAAATCGGTGAGTCTTTTGATGTTGCAAAAGATGCGAAGCTGGACAGAGCAATCGTTTGATGCTCGTTAATGACATAACTGCTGACAAGCGTTGCAAGTTCATTAGGGAGTCCAACATAATTAAGGATTGTTTCACCATCACCACCACCACCACCACCACCACCACCACCACCACTATCACCACCACGACACTGATACGCCAACACCCGCGGTAGCACCACCGCCAACACTAACAAAAACGTCACACCGCATCCACCACGTACCTCCTCTAACCCTGCCGCCACTACCACCACCACTACCTCCACCTCCTCCTCCTCCTCCTCCACCACCACCTTCATCATTAATACCAAAGTTATCATCATCATCATCATCATCATCATCGCCATTATCATTATGCACACCACCACCACCACCACCACCATCACCACCACCGAAATCTCCAGCACAACCATCTCCACTACCGCTACCACTACCACCACTACCACCACCATCACCACCACCACCACCACCATCACCACCAACACCACCACCATTAACAGCATTACCATCGCGACCATCACTACCAATAATATTCCCAACCCTACCACTGTTGCTATTACCACCATCACCACTTAACACCACCTCCTATACCCCTACTACTACTACTACTACTACTACTACTACTGCCACTTCTATTACTACCATTCTCAACCTTATTACTACTACTACTTCCATAAGCACCACTACCGCACTACCACCACCAGCACCACCACCAACACCATTTTTACCATAACCTCTACTACCATTACCACAATTATAACCACTATTCTCAACTCTACTACTACTACTATAACTTATGCCATACCCACCGCTATCACTCCCATCAATGTGACAACAGCTAGCACCACCACAACCATTACTAATGTAACCGTAAGCACCACTACAATGACCACTACTACCACACCATCACCACCACTACATTTACTACTGTAGGCACCACCACCTACGACCATCATCACTACCCCCAAACTCCTTTATCACATTCACTACTATTTCTGTTATAATCTCTACTCTCACTATAACTACTACATCAGAAACACCATTTTAAACAACCACCAATACTACTACTACTACTACTGTTGTTGTTGTTGTTGTTGGCACTCCGTCGCTTACGACGTCGAGGGTTCCAGTTGATCCGATCAACGGAACAGCCTGCTCGTGAAATTAACGTGCAAGTGGCTGAGCACTCCACAGACACGTGTACCCTTAATGTAGTTCTCGGGGATATTCAGCGTGACACAGTGTGACAAGACTGGCCCTTTGAATTACAGGCACAACAGAAACAAGAATAAAGAGTGAGAGAAAGTTGTGGTGAAAGAGTACAGCAGGGTTCGCCACCATCCCCTGCCGGAGCCTCGTGGAGGTTTTAGGTGTTTTCGCTCACTAAACACTCACAACGCCTGGTTTGTCAATCGAAACCGCGATCTTACGATGGCGAGTCCGCTGCCCTAACCACTGGGCCATTGCGCCTCCACCATTGTTATCATTATCAACAACATTATTATCGCTAATAATAATAATCCTTTCTACTGAAGGGACAAGGCTTGAAATTTGTAGGGAGAGCACTTGTTGATTTTATCGACCCTAGTGTTTCACTGGTAGATAATTTATCGACCCCGAAAGGATAAAAGGCACAGTCGACCTCGGTGGAATTTGAACTCAGAACGTAACGACAGGCGAAATACTGTTAAGCATTTCATCCAGCGTGCTAACGATTTTGCCAGCTCCCCGCCTTAATAATAACTTGTACTGGAGGCACGTGGCCGCACATTTGTCGGGAGGGTACTAGTTGATTATATCGCCCCTAATG
>NC_142933.1:87507276-87512276 GCF_046866305.1 Octopus bimaculoides
TCGTCAAGTAAACTGCATTCTTTTGGCTACTGAACTGAATAAATTTCTAGTTTAAACACGATATTTCGTTTTCACTATAAAACCAATCTACGTGTTTACAAAAACCACACGCTCGCAAATTCTTACATATCTACAAAGATACACACAGGTGCACAAACACAAACATATGTACATAAACACACACAAACACATATAACATAATATTGAAAACACGACTATGTTCTACTTTGACATTTTAAAAAGATTATATCTTCTCTGTATTTCAAAGTCATTCTTTCTCAGCAGTAATATTCTAAAATACAGTTTTTAATCAAAATGTCCATGATATCTCAGGTTCGTCTTCAGGATATGAGGTGATCTATGCCTCTGACATACTTTCTTCATAGTATGCGGCTTTTGTTTATGAATACCTTACAACTAACTTAGCGTTTCGGCAAAAGAGACCGGCAGGATAAGTAGTAGGCTTACAAAGAGTAAGTCCTGGGGTCGATTTGTCCGACTAAAGGCGGTGCTCCAGCACAGCCGCAGTCAAATGACTGATACAAATGAAAGAATGTATATATGTATATACATATACATTAAACGCTCCCAAATTTGTAATGGCGTCTTTCTAAATTTGCATGTGAACGCTCGTCAGAGAAAATGTGTGAGTATGGAGGTAGACCTGTAATTCTTCGCTTACACCCTATCCTCTGAATGCGCGTATGTTAATGTACATGTGGGTACCTGCTTGTTTGCATGATCTGTTTGTGCTAATTTGTGTATTTTTGTCAGTATGTATGTATATGCCGTGGAGGCACAATGGCCCAGTGGTTAGGGCAGCGGACTCGCGGTCATAGGATCTCGGTTTTGATTCCCAGACCGGGCGTTGTGAGTGTTTATTGAGCGAAAACACCTAAAGTTCCACGAGGCTCCGGCAGGGGATGGTAGCGAACCCTGATGTACTCTTTCACCACAACTTTCTCTCACTCTTACTTCCTGTTTCTGTTGTAACCTGTATTTCAAAGGGTCAGCCTTGTTACACTCTGTGTCATGCTGAATATCCCCGAGAACTACGTTAAGGGTAGACGTGTCTGTGGAGTGCTCAGCCACTTGCACGTTAATTTCACGAGCAGGTTGTTCCGTTGATCGGGTCAACTGGAACCCTCGTCGTCGTAACCGACGGAGTGCCAACATATGTACATGCTATTGTGTGCTGTATCAGTCAACGATCTATCTTTCACCTTCGCATTCTCTCTCTTTCAAATTTCACTATTTCCCAGACTCTGTCTTTCTGTGTCTCCCTCCCGTTTTCTCGCCCCGCTACTGTTTATATTCTTTCTCTTTTTTCATACACTCTTCTTCCCACCCTTTTCTCTCGCTCTCTTTCTCTCTCTCTTTCTCTCCCTCTCTCTCTATCTCTCTCTCTCTCTTTCTCTCTCTCTCTCTCTCTCTCTCTCTCTCTCTCTCTCTCTCTCTCTCTCTCTCTCTCCCTCTGTCCTTCACTCACTTTCCCTCCAAATGTCTCTTTCCGTATCCACTCCCTCTGTCCATTTATACCATACCTTCTATTTTTCTCTTTCTCACACATTCTCTCTCTTTTTCTTTCTCCCACTCTCCCGCTTTCTCCCACTAATATTCTTTTACCTTCCTTCCTGTTTCTCTCTTTCTCTCTTCTTTCCCATCTTACATTGCCACCGTGCAGAAGAAGAAAGACTGTAAGCAGTGATTTAATTAACTTGCCACAGTGAAGCCATACCTGAAAATTTCTTTCCTTCAGGTGTGTGAATACGTGTGTGAATATGTGTGTGCATGATACAGTGAGCTAAATTCTTTTTTAACATTTTTTCATCATCATCATCACCAGCACCATCACCACCACCATTATCATCATCACCATCATCAACATAACCATATCGCCATCATCATCATCGTCGTCGTCATCACTATATCGTCATCATCGTCATCCGTTTATGCCGACATGACCTACACCGGCACCAACACCGATGCTGCAGTTCAGCTATGGAGCAAAGAAACTAATTCACTAGCACCAAGCAATCATGTTACAATCAACGCCAGCATGTGTGTCGTAGAATAATCTATACGTAATATGCGCGCGCGTGTGTGAGTGTGTGTGCGTGTGCGACCGCGCACTGATACAATTGTTTGCGTATTACATCTTTACAGACGTGCTTTACTAGCGGTGCACATATACTCACATAGAAACACACTCTTCTGTGTGAATATGCGTACAGGTAGGCAATTATGATTATTTGTTTATGCGTCAGTGTGTATGTGTAAAGAAACCATGTCAAAACAGACAATTGGAACCTGGTACAGGGCAGCACTTGAGCGTACCGTCCAACCCATGCCAGCACGGAAAGCGGAGTTTAACTGATGGTGTTGATGATGATGATGATGATGATGATGATGATGGTGATGATGACGACGATTGTCTCATATATATATATATATATATATATATATATATATATATGTATATATAGGCGCAGGAGTGGCTGTGTGATAAGAAGCTTGCTTCCCAACCACATTGTTCTAGGTTCAGTCCTACTGCATGGCATCTTGGGTAAGTGTCTTCCACTGTAGCCTTGGGCCGACCAAATTATTGTGAATGGATTTGGTAGATCGAAACTAAAAGAAGCCTGTCGCATATATACATATATAAAGTATATATGTATGTATGTATGTATGTATGTGTGTATATATGTATGTATGTATGTATTTGTGTGTCTGTGTTTGTCCTCCATCATTGCTTTAGAAACGATGTTGGTGTGTTTACGTCCTCGTAACTTAACAGTGTGCGTGTGTATACCTGTAATAACTATATATATATATATATATATATATATATATATATATATATATATATATATATACATACATATATATATATATATGATAGAGACAGAGAGACATACATACATACATACATACATACACACATACACAGATATTAGGAATACATTTCTGTGGGGGTGGGGCGTTACTATATATACATGCGTATTGCCTTTTATCGCTTGATTGTTTCAGTCAATAGACAGTTGCGGCCATGCTAGAGCACCACCTCGAACAATTTTTGTCAAATGAATCAACCTCCAGTAATTATTTTTTAAAAAACCTGATACTTATTCTGTCAGTTTTATTTCTTCCGAATCGCTAAGTTACGCGCATGTAAACACACCAACACCGGTTGTTTGTCAGTGGTGGTGAGGAACAAAATACAAGCACAGAGATAGAAAGATAGATAGACAGATAGGCACATGCATACATACACACATACATATATATACATACATACATACATACGTACATACATATATGCATGGTAAGGGTACTGTTTTAATATGGCTGTATGTTAATATCTATTAAATGTTTATATTCCATTATATTTTTGTTTAAAATTATATACAGTTGTCTGCGCATGTCTGTATACTGATGGCTGTGTTTGTTCATACCAGTGATCTGTAACTCTGTATCGACCAGGCTATCCGATGTTGTTGTACACCGCTGGTCACAATGCGCTTCATCACATTGTTGCTGCTTTCGAACGATGCCACCATGCTGACTTGACAGCCAGGCCAACATTCCGTCTAAAGCTGTGTCAACAGGAGCAATGAGAAATGAAGTGCTTTACGTTCGAGAACAAAACGCAACGCCGGTCTGGAATCGAACCAGCGATCTTCCTATCGTGAATGCAACACCCTAACCAATTAGGCTACGCTCCTTCACTCCATTTCAGGCGTACATGTAGATAAACCGCTTTAATAACTGATTTGTTTTTAATGTGATTAGAAAACTGTCGGATGACATGGCAGAATCCGCGCTAGGAAGTATCGCCAATCTTTTGACAAGGTAATATTGTATGTAACGTAATAATCATTGCTACGACTGCATGACATTGCGATGCCCTATGATGCGATGATATTTGCTATTATTGTATAACAATGCAGTATCCGTATGATGTATTAACAACATTCGTTACTTCCACGTATGGTGACTTTTAGCCATTGTTTCAGTAAAATTGGCTACTGCTATTTAGCACTCCACATTTGCTACATAGTAACATTTATTTCTACGAGCTATACATTCATTAAATCCCTTCACTTCCTACATTCGCAGCTCTCGAATCATAAACGATAGAAAAGTCTAAACTTAGAAGAACTTTTGTCTACATTCTCTTTTAAACAAGAACTTTTATTTTGTTGGATGGCGCCAAACGTCAATTTTCTCTCAAGCTTTTAATCACAGTTTGATATAATATGGTTTCTCAGCGGTGATTTTTCTTAAACCAATTCTAGAACTCATTAAATGAAAGTAAAGGTAAGAATGGGCTATTTCCTGTTAATAATTATGCCTCGTAGTATACTTGTAATTGTTAATGTAGGTTAACTCTGGTCAACTGTGATCAAAGACGTTCTTGCTGCGACCAACCCTGTCTCTTTTAGGATAGGGCGTATGTAGGAGTATCGAAGCTAGAAATGGAGAGCAGATACGAAATCTCTGATTCTATCCTACTGCTTGGCATTTTGAACTAGTGCGTTTACCACAATCACGGCTCCGCTCGATTCGAGCATTTTTAGTGCATCTGGGTTGACAGAAACTGACGGCGAGCTGGCGAAATGCTTAGCGGTATTTCGTCTGCCGCTACGTTCTGAGTTCAAATTCCACCGAGGTCGACTTTGCCTTTCCTCCTTTCGGGGTCGATAATTTAAGTAGCAGTTACGCACTGGGATCGATGTAATCGATTTAATCCCTTGTTTGCCCCCTCTATGTTTAGCCCCTTGTGGGCAATAAAGAAATAAGAAACGTTAGCACGCCGGGCGAAATCCTTAGTGATATTTCGTCTGCCGCTACGTTGTGAGTTCAAATTCCGCCGAAGTTAAATATGCCTTTCGTCTCCATTGATCATACATACGAATAGAAGTCAAAAATACTTCTGCACCACGGACACACAAAGGAATTAAGTCGATTACATCTACCCCAGTGCGTAACTGGTACTC
>NC_142933.1:87522276-87534776 GCF_046866305.1 Octopus bimaculoides
TATAATCGACTTAATCCGTTTGTCTGTCTTTGTTTGTCCCCTCTGTGTGTAGCCCCTTGTGGGTAGTAAAGAAATAACACATATATATAGAAGAAGAGAGAGAGAGAGAAAAGTATGTGTGTGTGCGTGTGTGTGTGCTTGTGTGTGTGTCTGTGTATGTATATATATATATAAGTGTATATATATATATATATATTTGTGTGCGCGCGTGCGTAGGTGCGAGTGTGTATACATAATACACACACGCATATATATATAGAGAGGAAGGGATAGAGAGAGAAGGATATGTGTGTGTGTGTGTGTCTGTGTGTGTGTGTGTGTGTGTGAGTGTTTACATATGTATATGTCACCTGTGTGTGCGTGTCAGTGATCCACATCATCTTCATAATTCTGATATCTCCCATTAACGAAGGAAATAAGGAACACTGCAAGAAGCGTACCTGTGATCAAACAGAAGATGCACCACCAACGAATTAGGTAGAATTCTAGGAAAATGAAGTCCCACTGCGCGGCATCTTGGGCAAGTGTTTTCTACTATAGCCTCGGGCCGACCAAAGCCTTGTGAGTGGATTTGGTAGACGGAAACTGAAAGAAGCCCGTCGTATATATATGTATATGTATATATATGTATGTGTGTGTGTATGTTTGTATGTGTGTGTTTGTCCCCCCCCCCCCGACATCGCTTGACAACCGATGCTGGTGTGTTTATGTCCCCGTAACTTAGCGGTTCGGCAAAAGAGATCGATAGAATAAGTACTAGGCTTCTAAAGAATAAGTCCTGGGGGTCGATTTGCTCGACTAAAAGGCGGTGCTCCAGCATGGCCACAGTCAAAAGACTGAAACAAGTAAAAGAGTAAAAGAGTAAAAGAGTCCCACTGGAACATAAATAGCAAAATAGCCATCATATTTAAGTAAACAAGGATATCATTCCATCTCTCTATATAACTTTTGATATACACATTCATGCATGCTTACACACATATATATGTGCCTGTATACACGTGAACATATACTCAAGGTACATTCTACACACACACAGACACACACACACACACACACATATATATATGTTGGCTTGGCGATAACTATTAATTTCCAGTACCGCTGCCGTAGTCTCCTTTAGAGAGACTTAGAAATATTAATAACTCTATTTCTGAAAACCAGTGGATAGATTCCACTGAAATTAGATAAATAACCTTCGAGCAGATAGTCAGCAGCGCCGCCTGGCTAGGGCTTGGCTGCTCTGCATTGACAAGGGGCAACACCCTGAAACTAGTCTGCAGATGCCAAACCAGCAGGGGGGCACTGCTGACCTCCCCTGTTCGAAGGTTATAAAGGACACAGGTTTCGTGTGTCACATAGCTAGCTAGAGGCGATGGCTTCTTGGAGCTAATTCACGGCAGCTTTCGTCCTAATTTTGGGACTGCCATGTTGGCTTGGCGATAACTATTAATTTCCAGTACCGCTGCCGTAGTCTCCTTTAGAGAGACTTAGAAATATTAATAACTCTATATATATATATATATATATATATACATTATATATATATATATATATATATATATATATATATGTGTGTGTGTGTGTGTGTGTGTGTGTGTGTGTGTGTGTGTGTGTGTAGGTGTGTTTTTCCAGTGTTTACAAATAACACGGAGAAAATAAATAAATAGTTACCAGGGTAGCAAAATTTCACGCAACTAACGAGGATGTAACAGCTTATTTATAAAGGTAGAAAATCCAGATTTAGGTGAAATGTTTTATATAATATAGATAAATAAATAAATGGAGTTAAACGCACGTGTTATTCAAATTCTTTTACTTCCGACATATGTTTCGAAGACAACATTGGTATTATTCCAGAATGAATAAAATGGTGTAAAACAATGCCATCTTCTCATTAGGGAAAGAAAGAAGCCAAACACATCAATAATGTAAGAAGACAGTCAAAGGTCAAATTTTATAGAATGGTCGAAATCACTTATAGGAACTAAAGCTATATTTCTGCCAATGTTTGCAACGATAAACGTGTTCTATAAATGTGTTTACAAGGGGATTCTCTGATAATAGGATAAAAAACATTTCATTATTACAAAGGGAGCAAAAAGAGTTACCTTTGTCACAAGGTAAAGAAATAGAGAGAATATTCCATTCCAAATTAAATTGTTTATTATGATCTTTTAGATACTAGATTAATTTACTAAGCGCAGTATTGTTACGTTAATTGATATGCCTAAATGTAGAGTAATGATTAGATATTCTTTTGGACAACTGAGATGAAGATCTACCTATATAAAAACGACTTCTCTCTTTGATTTTGTAAATGTAGTCTTTCTTTTCCTGGTTCAGGATCCAGAAAAATATTACTGCCATCAAAGCAGATATCACCGCTATCGTTACACCTGACGATGACAACACCAGCAGTAACAGCAATAACACCAAGAACGTTATCAACGGCAACTACAACAACGTAAACAACAGAAAGACCATTGTAACTATTATCTCCACCAGTAGCACTGAAACACGCGAGAATGTAACAACTGAAAGCAATTGCCATAACAATTATTAATAGCAGCAGCGCTTCGACTATGACCAGCATAGTGAACAAAAGCAACACCTTTGAAATTGCCGCCACCACCATTGTACGCGAGGCAATGGTCGTTCTCAAAAGTCACGCAATCGCTTAAATGTCAGAGGTCAGGTAGAAATATAAATATTTATACTGGAAACTGACACGCTTACCCTTGAAGAAATAAAGTGGGGAAATCAAAACATGTGGAACATTCACTATAGGAATAACAGAAAAGACGATAAACCTACTTCCGAAAAATTTATGGAGAATGTGTACATTTCGACACGATACGTCAAGATAGGAAGGCAATATCGGACAGTAGTGGCCGTCTGTAATCGCAGTATAGCGTGGAGTAGGGAAATAGTTAGACAAACCTGTTTTTCTGAATCGTCACCCTATACTGCCGTCCAGTATTTAGGTGATAGTCAACTCAAGGTCGACTTCTTATTAAAACTTGTCGGAGATCAGAACAGTGTATGGGATAATGTTTACCACGGCAGTGTATCCCGAATTTTCCCGTTTCCCTCGTTTATTTAAAGAGGGAACATCTGATTAAAATTATGGTGGAAGGCCGGGTGCTGGCATTACAGATGAGGTGTGAACAAGGGATAGAGAGATTTCTTCTCTCAGAGAAGTGTGAGAGTGAAAACAGTATTCTAACGTCATAATAACAACAAAAGCGGCAACACTAACGTCAACAATAACACCATCAACCGTAAAAGCAGCAACGGTAACAGCAAGAAGTAAAGTACAGTTAAAGTGGCGATAAGAAATATTACCAAATCTGATTTTAAAAAAATAAATAAATAAACTCGCAGGTGTGCCTTTTCCTGTCGAAAATAAAACCACGAAAGCCAACACAAACGTCTGGAATGCACAAAAATTCATTAAACAGCCTCTGACATTTCACTAAATGATGAAGAGTAGGTTGGATCATGGAAGACAGACTTCATGAGGTGCAAGAGGAGAGGCGAGACTAGCAGCACACGGTGATCTACCGCAAAGAAAATAAAATAAGAAGGTACGTCGGACACAAAAGAGCGAACAGTTTACCCACAAATCACACAAGCATTACAAAAAATAAACGTGAAGAACACCAAAGACAATCATACGCTAAACCACAACAGAAAAAATAGAAATACGAAATACGTATAATGAAAAGCAAGAAATTTAACGATCATAACAATACAACTAAGCAAACAAAAGCAAATGATATTTACAGCAACAAAAATAACAGCAACAGACAGATATACTCTAAAATTACACCGTTTTCCGAAAGGTGTATCCTGGACTGGTGGACTATCCAATGCAAAATAAAACAGAAATAGAAGCAAATTACTCTCGGACCTGGTCGGTGGCTGACTTCTACTGAGGACCAAACCAGATTGACAATAAATTATTCCTGGAGAAAATCTGACATAATGTGGAGGGTTTCGCAGTAAATACCTCTTTTACGTACGTACAATGTAAATACGTACGTACATACATAGCCTTGGATCTAGTTTTCAAACCAGCTCTTTCTCTATAGACAAGGAATCTTGAAATAAAACTGAATAATAATATACACACACACACTCTCTCTTTCTCCCCCTCTCTCTCTCTCTCTCTCTCTCTCTCTCTCTCTCTCTCTCACACACACACACACACACACACACACACACACACACGCACATACACATTTACTTTCATGTACGTAGGTATGTATAAACCTTCAATTAAATTGATATAAGCAAATTGGACAATTTTCCAATATACCATTCAATACGTTTAATGATGAACTGCATATTGAAATGATGTGGATTCCAATGTGAGTGTGTGTGTGTGTGTGTGTGTGTGTGTGTGTGTGTGTGTGTGGTTTTGTGTGTGTATGTGTGATTTTCAAATATGCGATTTTCAAACATTCATAATACATACATGCATACATACATACATACATACATACATACATACATACATACATACATACATATGTGTATGCGTACGCACACTGACCCACATACATGTGCACAGACAAACAAGAAGAACGCAGCTCGGCGAACGGACAGAGTCAACGATGATTGAAAAGGCTGCAAGACGCCAAGAAAATTTTAGAAAAAATTAATAAGTAAATGAGTGAGTGTGTTAAATAATAAGGCACTAAAAAGGAATGACTCTTCTCGGACACAACAAAATATGCTTCAACACACGAACTCAAATAAAGAATCTTTCAAATCAAATCCAGAAACGAAATATATATACATACACACACACACATACACACACACATACACACACACATATATATGTATATATATATATATATACATATATATATGGATATTTATATGTATACATACACACTCACACACAAATACACACATACATTTATGGATGTTTGTATGCATATATATATATATATATATATGTGTGTGTGTGTGTGTGTGTGTGTGTGTGTACACATGCATACACATATATGTACACACACGCATACATAATATACATATGAGTGTGCGTGGAATGAAAGAGATGGAGGGATGGAGAGAGGAAAGCGAGAGAGATATGATGCACACATGTGTTAATATATTAAAAGTGCCGAGGTCTGTTATTAATTGCTGGAGAACTTTCAATTGACTAAAATACTGGGTGTTACACATGGACGTCTCGCATTCTTCTCACAATAGCAACGTAGGTGGTGGTGGCGGTGGTGGTGATGCTGGTGGAGGGGGAGAAGGAAAGGAAGCATGAAGGGTAGTGCAAGGGGACTGTAAAATGAGGTTGGTGGATGGTGGTGGTGGGGGGGGGGGGAAGAGACGATGGTTATGGGAGTGAGGGGAAAATGTAAATGGATGTCTTCTGAAAGGAGTGAAAAAAAAATTATGGAAAAAGGAACTAAGCATAAAAAATACTTGGAGAGAGAAAATAATTACTAAACAAAAATGGAAGGAAGCATGGGAATATGAAAAGAAGAAGCGGTGGGGGGGGGGGGATAAAAGAAAAGAAAAAAAATAGAAGCAGGGGGGAAAAAAGGAACTGTATAAAGGAAGTGGTGAAAGGAATTGAAGGCTGATGGATGGAATGAAAGAATGAATTTAGGGAGGGGGAAGGAAATTCCGGAAGAAAGAAAATGAGAATAAAATGAATGAATAAATATATGAATGAATGAATGAATGAAAGAATGAATGTTTGCGATTAATTTGGGAGGAGTCGTACGGTAGACAGAATATTAAAGAAACTTTTTTTAACAAAATGAAGGATTGAAAGAAAATTACAAGTAAAGGTTTTCAAAATAAAGAACGAAGGAGAAAAAGAAAGAAAGAAAGAAAGAAAGAAAGAAAAAAAAGAAAGAAAGAAAGAACGGGGTGAAATCGAAGACTCTAAGGGTAATACTATTCTGGGTATCACATTAAATCTGGAACGAAAAAGAAGATATCTGTAATATAATGAAATCTTTATCATAATGAAATAAGTTCAAGAGTTACACTTCAGCTAATTCTGGCAACTGCGGCGGCAGCCGCCATGTACATTATATCTTGAACTCGTTGTTGTTGTTGCTGATGTTACTATCCCTGCTGCCATGCACCGCCTCTTCTTTTAGAGATGAAAGTTTGTACCATAACACATGTTGCAGTTTCTGAAATACACATTCTGAGACTCAAGTTTTGGGGCGGAGCGTAACGCACCAATTCAGCCTTTCTTTTCGCTAAAGTATCTTCTGTCTAAAATATCCAAGCACAGACTTCCCTATACTCTGTACTGGTCGACAGACTACATTGCTGTTGGCACTCCGTTGCTTACGACGTCGAGGGTTCCAGTTGGTCCGATCAACGGAACACCCTGCTCGTGAAATTAACATGCAAGTGGCTGAGCATCCCACAGACACGTGTACCCTTAACGTAGTTTTCGGGGGAGATTCAGCGTGACACAGTGTGACAAGGCTGACCCTTTGAATTACAGGCACAACAGAAACAGGAAGTAAGAGTGAGAGAAAGTCGTGGTGGAAGAGTACAGCAGGGTTCGCCACCATCCCCTACCGGAGCCTCGTGGGCTTTAGGTGTTTTCGCTCAATAAACACTCACAACGCCCGGTCTGGGAATCGAAACCGCTATCCTATGACCGCGAGTCCGCTGCCCTAACCACTGGGCCATTGCGCCTCCAGAGACAGAGTACATAACTAGTTATTAAACCAAAGTAGGTCTTAGACACTCTCACGTGATTAACGAATACGAACTCTAATATGCTAATTTCATTTAACTCCCCTCCATGCACAGACACTTTTAAGGTGTTTCTCACATTGGAATGCAGCCATGCTGGAGCACTTGAAGGGATTTAATTGAATAGATCGACTCTAGTAATTATTGTTCTAAGTTTAGTAATAATTGTATCGTAGACCTATTCAAACAGGCCTATCTAGATTCTCCATTCTGTCTACTAAAGCCTAATAATATCGAAATAAGAATGAGGTGGATACGGCTAGAATCCCTTCGATCATAGCTCAAGTCGATTCAAGCCTACCGGGGCTAAACAACGATAACCATTTGAAAGGTAATATATATATATATATATATATATATATATCCAAGGTTTCAAATTTGTATATTTGTATATTTACTGGAAAATTATATATATATATATATATATATATATATATATCGTTTATTCATTTGATTGTTTCAGTCATTTGACTGTGGCCATGCTGGTGCATCGCCTTTCGTCGAGCAAATCAAACCCAGGACTTATTCTTTGTAAGCCTAGTACTTATTCTATCCCAAAAGGATAGAAGGCAAATTCGACCTCTGCGGAAGTTGAATTTAGAACGTAAAGACGGAAAAAGGCCTCTAAGGTCATGCTAACGATTCTTTTCTACTCCAGGCACAAGGCCCGAAATTTGGGGTGAAGGACCAGTCGATTAAAGCGACCCCAGTAAGCAATTGTGACTTAATTTATCGGACTCGAAAGGATGAAAGGCTAAGTCGACCCCGGCGGAATTTCAACTCAGAACGTAAAGACCGTCGAAATACCGCTAAGCATTTCGGCCAGAGTCCTAACGATTCTGTCAGACCATCGCCTTACTTTACAATGAACAAGGATAAGGAAAATACGAGCCAAAAGACTAATCGTGAGCCTCGCATGAACTTAGTTCTCTGCAGTCGCCAACCGGTTAGAAATCTCAGCTAACTCACTCTAAAATCACGTCCAGCTGCATTGTGCAGTCTTAAGATACATTGTGTCCGATGGAAAGACAGGAATAGTATATGCCAGAATATCGCTGATCGCAAGCCTGCTCCACCAGAGTCGAAGGGGAGTAAATCAACGGCGACGACTACTACTACTAGCACCACCATCACCACTGCCAACACTACTACTACTACTACTACTACCACCACAACCACCACCGCCAACACCAACACCACCACTACTACTACTACTACTACTACTACTACTACTACTACTACTACTACTACTACTACCACCACCATTACCTCCACGGCTATCACTGGTAACACTTCCATCTCAATCTCCACTATTACTGCTTCCAGCCTGACCACTGACTTCGATACCGCTGTTACTTCCACCACCACCACCACCACCACCACCACCACTACTACTACTACTACTACTACTACTACTACTACTACTACTACTACTAATAATAATAATAATAATAATAATAATAATAATAATAATAATAATACTTCAACCACCACTGCTAATAACACTTCCATCTCAACCACAACACCACTATTACTGCTTCCATCTTAACCACCACCACAAACCCAGTTATTACTCCCACCACCACCTCAACCAACACAACTACCACTACTACTACTACTACTACTACTACTACTACTCTTGCTAGAACTACTACTACTATCATTTTTTTTTCTAGTCCTGCAAGATATCAGGAAGCTAAATCAAGGATACACGAAGAGGAAAAGAGGGAAAAAGTGTGGAAAGTGCATAAAAAGTAAATCAATAACGGAAAGAAAATGATTTTCAGAGGAAAAAAAAAAAAATTCAGATTTTTATAAAAAAAAAATTTAAAAAATATTCAAACGTAAGAAAAAAACAATGGTAATGCAAGGAAAAGTTAAAAGAAGATGGAAAGGCAACATGCATATTGAAAAAAAAATTGAGAAATACAGAAACCAGTCGTTGTGTGATTATGAAATTCCTTACATAACGACATGGCTGTGGGTTCAGTTTTTCAGCACCTTCGACAAGTATTCTACAATAGTTTCTGCTATAGCTCTTTGAGTGAAACATTTTGAATAAATGCTGTTTTCAAATTTTGGCAGAAGGCCAGTAATATCGGTGAAGGGATCGAGTTAATTACATCGATTCCAGTGCTCAAATGGCTCTTGTTCTATCGACACCGAGAGGATGAAAAGGCAAAGTCGACGTCGGAGGAATTTGAACTCAGAACGTAAAGACACGAAATGCTGCCAAGCTAAAATGCCTGGCGTGCTAAACTAACGAGTCTTGCTAGTTCGCCACTTCAATCTAAAGAAAGATCGGTTTCAAATTTTGGCATAGCATTAGCAATTTCGGGGGAGTAAATAAGTAGATTACATTGATTCCAGTGCTCAATTCATAATTATTTTATAGACTTCAAAATGATGAAAGGTAAATTGGAGGCAGTGCTCTAGCATGGCCGCACTCAAATGACTGAAACAAGTAAAAGAATAAAAGAATGAAAGAACAGGAGTGGCTGTGTGGTAAGTAGCTTTCTTACCAACCACCTGGTTCCGGGTTCAGTCCCATTGCGTGGCACCTTGGGCAATTGTCTTCTACTATAGCTTCGGGCTGACCAAAGCCTTGTGAGTGGATTTGGTAGACAGAAACTGAAAGAAGCCCGTGGTATGTGTGTGTGTGTGTGTGTGTGTGTGTGTGTGTGTGTGTGTGTGTGTGTGTGTGTGTGTGTGTGTTTGTCGCCCCAACATCGCTTGACAACCGATGCTGGTGCGTCTACATACCCGTAACTTAGCGGTTAGGTTAAAGAGACCGATAGAATAAGTACCAGGCTTACAAAGATTAAGTCCTGGGGTCGATTTCTTCGACTAAAGGCGGTGCTACAGCATGGCCACAGTCAAATGACTGAAACACGTAAAAGAGTAAAAGAGAGAGAGAGAGAGAGAGAGAGAGAGAGAGAGAGAAAGAGAGAGAGAGAGAGAGAAAGAGAGTATACACATATATAAACAGGGGACAGTATGCATTCTGTATTATTCTGAGGTTTATTACACGACTTTGTGCAAGTGTGTGTGTGTGTTTCTGTATGTGCCTATATACGAACTTGACTATGAACTCAGTTCAACTGCGCTCAGGTTTTGATGAGGATAATGGATGTGTTTGTGCGTGTTTGCGTGTATACATTATGCGCATGGGCGTTTGTACGTGCATGTTTTCAAGTTTTACATGCATGTATATTTACGTTATTTTTTCCCTATGCTGTTTTCGCGTCCTGTCCCTTTTTTTGTAACGCCATAATATGAATGCATGAGTGTATATATATATATATATATATATATATATATATGTATGTATATATATACGTGTATATGTATTAATCGCTGTGTGTATGTGTGTGTGTGTTTGGTGAATTTAAATGTTCTTGTGCGAGTGTTTCATGACACGGGTGTGTATATTTGCATGTATGTGATTGTGTGTGTCACTGTGTGTGTGTGTGCTGTAATGTGTATGTTAGTGCTATAATGTGTGCGCATGTGTTTTAGCGGTTTGCTTGCATCCCTGGGGCGACTACTCTCCATTTTTGCTGACTAATTAACCCGTACGTTGAGAGACCAATCATTGAAGAGCGCTGATGAAGACCTCGCTGCTAATTAATGCTGGGGACGGCACAGAGCGAAAGAGACGGAGCGAAAGGATGGCGAAATATTTGAAGGAGGAAGAGGAGGAGGTAAAGGATGGCAATGGTTGTTTTTTGTTGCTTTTTTAATGGAATATGTGGGGGGGGGGGGGGAGAAAGAAGTATATAGAGGAGGGAAAGGGAGAGAAGTGATATGACTGGGATTTAGAAAAAGGGAAGAGAGGATAGAGTTTTGGAAGGTTTAAAAATTGCGGAGTATTGGAATAATCTGGGTTTAAATGGAAGACAGAGCTGTGTTTTATTCTGTCCCCGTTTTTCAATCACACTCACTGAACGCGCGCGCACACACACACACACACACACACGCAAACACACACACATACAAACACACACACGCAAACGCACAAACACACACAAATACACACACAAACACACACATATACAAACACACACACACACTCACACACACATACACAAACACAAGCACACAAACACACACAAACACACACAAACACATACACAAACACACGCAAACATACAAACACTCACACATACAAACACACACACGCAAACACACACACATACAAACACACACACGCAAACACACACACATACAAACACACACACAACACACACAAACACACAAACAGACACACATACAAACACAAACACACACACATACAAATACAAACACACACACATACAAACACACATACAAGCTCTCACAGAGAATTGTATGTTTGTGTGTAAGTGCGTGTGTGTCGATGTATCTAAAGCTCTGTCTGTCTACACACACACATACACAAACACACACAAGCGTACATGCGTTTATAAGTGTGTGTGTTTAAATTATGCAAATTATTTTGGGTTGTAAATATTAGATTCTAATTTTGGCACAAGGCCAGCAGTTTTTTGGAAGGGGTAAATTCGATTCCATTGGCCTTAGTACTCAACTGATATTTACATCATCGGCCCCGGAAACACGAAAGGTAAAGTCGACCTCGGCAGAACTTGAACTCAGAACGTAAATACTGACAAAATGGCACTAGAAGTAATCTGTAATATTAATTTCAAATTTTGGCACAGGGCCAGTAATTTCAGGGGAGAGTGTTTAAGTCGATTACGTCGACTCCAGTGTTTCACCGGTACTTAATTTATGGATCCCGAAGAGATGAAAGACAAAGATGACCTCGGTGGAATTTGAACTCGGAACGTAGACAGACGAAATGCCGCTAAGCATTTTTCACCCGCGTGCGAACGATTCAGCCAACTCGCCGCCTTAGTATTGTGTAATATTTAGTAGGCCAATGCCTTCCTTCCGTACTCCAGTGTAAACGTGACCCTATTAGGATTGTCTCGATCTCTCACGCAAAGACTCCTATCACCGGTCGTTCTGATTTTTAGGATGATCTACATTCAACGATTATCTAGAATTCTCGCTCTCTCCAGCGTTGAATGTCGATACTACACATATTTTCATGTGCTTATATACATGCATATAAATTCTGTACTTCCATACATTTAATGTTTGTATGTATAAGGTTTATTTCATCTGTGTACGAATGGGATTTTAATTTTTTTTCTGTTTCATAAGACTATGGAAGTAATGCTAACCATCATCATAACGAGTTCGGCTCAGAAGGAGAAATTTTGTTACTAATCCCAATTAGAAGCAATTTCATTACCTATATTATTTTCCTTCATCGTTCTCTTCATCTTTTCAAATAAATTTACAACATAGACACACGCTTGCAAAAGTATACACTAACACACGCACGCGGGTGCATACATACACAGGGAAACATATACTAACATACGAGCATGAGCGTCCACACAATGAAATTTAATATACAGAATTACAAACAAACAACAATGCATATATAGTATTCGTTGTTACTTGCTGAGTGAACTCAAATTGTTGTTGGCACTCCGTCGCTTACGAAGTCGAGGCTTCCAGTTGATCCGATCAACGGAACAGCCTGCTCGTGAAATTAACGTGCAAGTGGCTGAGCACTCCACAGACACGTGTACCCTTAATGTAGTTCTCGGGGATATACAGCGTGACATAGCGTGACAAGGCTGGCGCTTTAAATTACAGGTGCAACAGAAACAGGAAGTAAGAGTGAG
>NC_142933.1:87537276-87549776 GCF_046866305.1 Octopus bimaculoides
TTGGCAGAATCTAGCGTTTTTCACTGATTTTATTCCAGGTTAATCTCGGCGTATTGGAAATCAGTTGAAGAGAGAGAAGTGAGATAGTGTTTAAATTAACTTCAACTACTCACGTCTCACTTAAAGCCACATCACTGCTGTCGCCGGTAAATGAATCACTTCCTAATGAAACTTCCGGATTCGTACGGGAGTTTGTTACAAACACAAATGAACGCGTGCGCGCACGCACACACGCAAACGCACGTACATACGCACGCACACAAGCGCACACTCAAATATATGGACAAATACACACACATATATATATATGCATATATATATATATGTATATATATATACATATATACATATATACACATATATATATATATATATATATATATATATATATATATATATATATATATATATATATATATATATATATATATGTATATATATATATATATATATATATATATATATATATATATATATATATATATATATACTTACGTGTATGAATAATTTTTCGTAAACTTTCTTTTCCCAAAAAAACTTACCACAAAGCAGGTGGCCGGTTAAAATAAGCCGTAAACCTCCAATCAAGAAAACCAGAATACATACATACACGCAGATATATATATATATATATATATATATATATATATATATATATATATATATATATATATATATAGTGTATGTGTGTATTATGTATATGTACGTATGTATGTAGATACGTAGGTAGATGATAGATAGATAGAAATTATAAATATATCGTGTCACATATAGGGCCCCAATACGAAGGAGCGCACTGCTATTGTTTGTGTGCGTTCTAGAAATAGTATTTAAATCTACAGGGTGCTCCGAAAGTGTTGTTACCCACTACATATTATTATTTTTTTTTTGTCATTATTATCATTATTTTTTTGTTCTAGCACAACCCGCCCACTTCTAATGATGTGGGCCATCATTATCGAGTAAGCACCTGATTGGACCGTATTTCTTCGAGTGCACTGTTAACCGGCTATCTTACTTGGACATGGTAAGAGAGTGATTTGCTCATCAGCTCCAGAGGCTGAATGTTGACCTGAATGATTGTTGGTTTCAACACTATGGTGCCCCATTCCACTATGCTATCACTATCCGGGAATACCTAAATGAAGTTTTTCGGGATAGATGGATTGGGCGAGGAGCGTAACAACTTCCAGCACCTGTCGATTGGCCTGCTATGTCTTGCGATAACGCTCTGTGGGGTATTATCAAGGAGAGAGAGTTTCGCATGAACGATACGAGAATACCCATGAGTGGAAGGACGCCGTTCGGAGAGTCTTTGCAACAATCACCAAAGAAACAGCTTCGAAAAATATCACACAGGACATGGTGCCGCATCATTTTGTGCCACGAAAATGATACTATTCATACAGACCTTCTCGATGTGTGACAGCTTTAATGAAAGTGAATAAAATAAATCCAGCTCATGCTTTAGATAACTACATTACTTGTTTTTATTTTGTTCTCGTTACTTTTTGGTAAAGAGTAACAAGACTCTCGGACCACCCTGTAAACTGTACATCAAATTAATCCGAGATGAGTACATCGTCGTCTTCACCAACGTTGACTGCTATTTCTAGTGAGTCCTGTAACTAATTAAGAGCTCTGTTATAAGTACCAGTAATATAAGTGCGGAACAAGGCAGTGAGCTGGCAGAAACTTTAGCACGCCGGGCGAAATGCTTAGCAGTATTTCGTCTGTCTTTACGCTCTGGATTCAAATTCCGCCGAGGTCGACTTTGCCTTTCATCCTTTAGGGGTCGATAAATTAATTACCAGTTACGTACTGGGGTCGATCTATTCGGCTAGCCCCCTCCCCAAAAATTTCGGGCCTTGTGCCTAGAGTAGAAAAGAATATAATTGCGTAACATTCAGCCGATTATGAACGGACGGCAACACCAGTAATTATTTCACATAACTGTCAGTTGTTTATGCATGTAACAAAACAGAAATTTCACTCCACATAGCTTACAGTTAATTTACATTATCCAATCTATTGCTTGGTATCAGATCGTTTAAGAATGTATACACACACATACACACACACACATATATATATATATATATAACAACAGATAAAGAATGTAAATGGAATATGCGAGAAAATATGTTGCTCACAATGACCGTTACGCCCCATCCTGCAACAAAGTTTCTCGTATATTCCATTTTCCGTCTCTTGTTATATATTCGACTAACACTGCAGAATTCCCGAGGTAGATTGGTAGATCCAGCGACAATTGTATAAACACTGTGGGTGATGTCAGGTAGCCATAAGCAGTAAATGTGCCTCACCGACTAACTACTAGGTACATAACCAATGTTTAAATAATTACTTATGTGTGTGTGTCTACTTACACACACACGCACATGTATATATATATATATATATATATATATATATATATATATATATATATATATATATATATATATATATATATATATATATATATAGATATATGCTTAAATATAGCCGTGGTTACACAGACACTTAAAACAATTATCGAATGCATGGTGCATCATGTAGCGTCATACCCGTTCGCGAGTGACAACTGGTTGTACTTTGAATACATAGATTCCATGTAAGAGATATTAAACTACTATTCTCAACAGATTGGACAATCGTGTAGCGACTCACTTTCCGGCTCATTTTAATGGAGTTTGTTTTTTGTTTTTTTTTATGCGATGCTAGTAACGATTAAATATAACGATTCAGTAATGCAGCAGAGAAACTGGTGTTGCTCAACAGGAAGCTGTCATTAACTGAGTGTTTCGTTAACAAGCTCAATCAACTCTGCTGCAGAAAAAAGCAGTAGTAGATAAGTGATGTTTTAAACGGTTTTTGCACGCAATTTGTAGCATTGGGGGATATTACTAGAAATATGACGGATAGTTGCATTTTCGTGAAAATGGGTTGGGGGTCTTTTAAAACATTGTCAATCTGTCTTTTGTTTGTTTCAGTCATTTTACTGCGTGGAGGTGCAATGGCCAGTGGTTAGGGCAGCGGACTCGCGGTCATAGGATCGCGGTTTCGATTCCCAGGCCGGGCGTTGTGAGTGTTTATTAAGCGAAAGTTGTGGTGAAAGAGTACAGCAGGGTTCGCCACCATCCCCTGCCGGAGCCTCGTGGAGCTTTAGGTGTTTTCGCTCAATAAACACTCACAACGCCCGGTCTGGGAATCGAAACCGGTGCCCTAACCACTGGGCCATTGCGCCTCCACTGAATGTAGAATAAGTTTATAATTATGGAATTCCGAGATATATAATGTGAATTGATAAAAGTTCGATTACATGAGATTATCCTCATACTTAGTAGACATAAATCACACTTGTTGAATTTTGTGGAGGCGCGTAGCTTAGTGGTTAGGGTATCAGCATCATGATCGTAATATTGTGGTTTCGATTCCTGGACCAGGCGATGCGTTGTGTTTTTGAGCAAAGCACTTCATTGCATGTTGCTCCAGTCCACTCAGCTGGCAAAAATGAGGAACGCTGCAATGGATTGGTGTCCCGTCCAGCTGGGGAACACATGCGCCATTGAAACCGGGAAACCGGGCTCATGAGCCTGGCTAGGCTTTAAAAGGGCGCATTTATTTTCATTTATTTTTTCATTTGTGGACTTTTAAATAAAAGCAAATCAGCAACAACCTAGGGTAATTATTTTACAGACACTAGAAGAAACTGTAATCTTAATTTCGGTGGTATCTGAACTCAGAATGCAAAAATCCAGAGCAGTACTCCAAGTCATATTGTCTTATGATCCTGCGAATCTGCCAATCTTGAGTATGCTAGATCTGGATAACAGAGCGATGCTAAAATTGTAAATTTAATAAAAATTAAAATGCGTAGCTTCTATATAATTTCGAGTTCAGTTCACTTTATTATTCAAGTAAAGTTTAATATAACAAGCGGATAACCACAGCGACCAGAATTATATCATATTAACGCCGTAAACGGTTGTGAATTGTAAAACGTTCTGCATGTTTGTTTTATGAACACTACAGAGAAAGAAATCTTGTAATTATATTGTTTGCAGTCCTTCTACACTGATGAGTCTGATGCGGTTGATGTTTATTAAACATCTGTAATTATGGCGTTTCCATAAAAATCACTGGGATGAAAACAATTTCGTGTGATTATGTAGCATTTAAATCAAGAGTCCATAATAGAAGTGAAAAGAAGAGAGAAGGCGGACGTATCAGGTTTACTTGCCTCGATAAATGTATCTATGTAGAAGCTTTAGATGTCTAGAGATCGTTGTAGTAGCAGTGGAAGAATAGAAAGATTGAACATTAGCTTAGTGAGCAGATAGTTGTAGCTTGCTGGTGAAATCTTCAAACATCTACGGCTATAATACTCAGACACATCATCTTCTAGCCTGGTGTGGAATCACTGTGTTTTGTGTCTTCCAACGTGCACCCATATCCAGGCAACCCAACTGAAGTTGTTCATTCCCCAGCCTCTGTCCAAGTGGCATTCCACTGAACTAGCAGGTCTGCCGTTTTAGTCAGAGCTGTGTAAAGGCCTTCTCAGTAGCCTCCAAGATTTTTCATAATAGCTCTTCTGTTGATGCGTATGATTCCCTTACTGAGTGAGCAGCTCTCAAACCCTTGACTGCTCACTTCTGTTGGCATGCACTTGGTTCTCCACCAGCCTTGTATCTCTCTTGTACTTTTATTCACTCTGCATCAGGCACAGTTAGTTCCAACAGAATAAGCAGCCGTTGACCTCAGAAATTAAGCTGTTGTACTGTCTCAAGGAGAACTGGTGGGCGTTTCATGGAAATTTTAGCTGCCTCTCTAGATCAACATTCATCACCCAGTCACATTCTATAGAATACAAGCAATTAGAGGACTTATTGAGTCTTTTCTTCAACCGGAATCTCTATGGATATTAATATGAAATCTGGTGATAGGTTAGTAGAAACGCTGAAGAGGTGTATCAAAGTATTTCGAATATTAGGTTACATTGCATTGCATCCTATTATTGCCAGTTTTGTTCATGCTTTTCATTTCGCCGTTTTGTGCTCAATAAAATAAATAGTAGTAATGAACTAGGATTAATTCAAAACATCATACTGCTTCACTAGAAATGTGTTGCTTGCCTTGTGCCAATAAAACCGATCAATAGAAATGCAAAAGATGGTAGCAGACGCTGCATGAGGATATTAACACTCTCAGTTGACTGATATTACAACTACAACGCTGTTCTTATATTGCCACAATTGGTTGTTACTGAAAACTAAGAACGTTCATTCATTTAGCAGCCGCCATTTTTGTTACAAACATTCAAGAAAGCATAACAAAACAAAAATAGCAAAGAGAAAAAGGAATGACAAGTTTGTTTTATGATATTTCTTTCTTTCTTTCTAGTTTTGCTCCTAAACAACCATAATAAATCCTGTTTGGAGGCGACTGTTAAAAAAAAGTCTATATCTATATATATATATATATATATATATATATATATATATATATATATATATATATATATATATATATATGTATATGATAAAATAAACCTCTTGCTTCAATGTTCTAACAAAGTAGCTTTCACTGGCATTAGAGACTTCGGAATGTATCTAGAATAAACATTAACGCAAAGAATGCAGAGGGACCGCTGATTAAAACGATGAAGAAGAAAAAAAATTAGTTTTGAGTCAGAAGTAAAAATGT
Organism: Octopus bimaculoides; assembly: GCF_046866305.1. Lineage (NCBI taxonomy): Eukaryota > Metazoa > Mollusca > Cephalopoda > Octopoda > Octopodidae > Octopus > Octopus bimaculoides. The sequence continues at coordinate 87,542,986 of NC_142933.1, forward strand.
TCATCAGCAGATATTATAATAGAGGAAGGAAAGGAATCTGGAAATAAACAACTATAAAAAAAAAATACAGAAAAATTATCATCATCATCATCATCATCATCATCGTCATCGTCATCAACGTGAACAACAACAATAACAACATCAATAAGGAAATGATGTGGTTGGTAAAATAAGGAACTTATTTATAGGTAAATCAAAATAAAATAAACAAAACTAATATTCCTATCGCGAAACACAAATAAACAGAACTGATAAGAATTGAAGAAAAAAGTCATTCTACTTTACACAGACTCTTGCTCCTCAACTTCCTTTCGGTCACCTCCCCCTCTCTCTCTCTCTTTCTTTCTCTCCCTCTCTGTCTCATTCAAACTCTCTGTTTTTCCATCGCTATCTCTATCTTTCTCACGTTCTCTATCTATCTATCTATCTATCTATCTATCTATCTATCTATCTATCTGTGTTTATCTGACTCTCTATCTATTTCTACATATATGTGTATATATGCTTGTGCATGTACATATATACGTGTGTCTGTAGCGCGTGTGTGCGTGCGTGAGTATAGGTATGTATGTATGAATGTATGTATAAATATATATGATATACATAGTCATACAAACACACACCCACATACACACTCACACATACACACATATATATACTCGTGTATATGGCTTGTTCTCGGCGCATTCAGACACATTTTTATACTCTTAACTAAATACTATTGGAGTATTCCTTAAAAGAAAAAAAAACGCGCGCATCTGTGTGCAGACAAAAACTGTACGCATATACTTTACAAAAATTGATACACAACCCGAAAGCAGCCATATAAATATGTGATAAGCACACAAATACACATGTAAATGTGCATATATGTATGTATGCATATATAGATAGATGGATAGATAGATAGAGAGATAGATAGAGAGATAGATAGATAGAGAGAGAGAGAGAGAGTGAGAGAGAGAGAGAGAGAGAGGGAGAGAGAGAGGGAGAGAGAGAGAGAGGGAGAGGGAGAGGGAGAGAGAGAGGCCAAATAGGTATATAACATAGGTATGTAGCTCGGGTTTAAAGGAACCACAGCTTTTCAATATCCTTCGAAAAGCCTGAAAGACTTCAATGGGGCGGATGTTGGTGCTTTCGAAACACAACTGGATCTCTTCCTATTGAGGGTTCTGGATGAACCAACCTCACGGCAGAATACATTGATGAGGACAGCAAAATCTAAATCCCTCATTCATCAAATGCCGCACATCAAAGCAGGTTCAAGTAGTGAAAGTGTAGGAAAGCTAACGGCCATGCCCCAGCATGGCCGTAGCTCTCGAGCTGAAGCTAATAAAAGAAAATAATATATAGACAGATATATATATATATATATAATATATATATATATATATATATATATATATATATATATATATACACATATATATGTTTGTATGTGTGTGTGTGTGTGTGTGTGTGTGTATATATGTATATATATATATATAATACAAAGAATATATATACATGTATACACACATATATGTACATACTTACATCTACATGTGTATATACATGCATATCAGGGTACAGGACGTTAGAACAATAAACTACAGACAACGGAACGAACACATAGGAAAACGGAAAGCCCCTTGGAATATCCCTTCATCAGCTGTCTCTATTCTATCTAGACGTTTCGAAGACCAGACAGGACGTACTCTAGAATAGTCTCTTCCTGAGGAGTGGATCAACCCACTACACAGAGGATTCCAAGGTGGCAAATACAAACCAAGACAGGAAAAAATGTACAGTGAAAACAACATTCAAAAGCCGTACGGCCAAACGCAAATCTGAGGTAGAACGCTAGTAGTTCGTCTTGCCTTCACAGCGGCTGGAGTGAAAAGAAAGTTGACCACAGGTCACACGAGAGCAGAGAGGATGGTGGAGGGAGGAAGTGGAACAAGGAGGAAGGGACAGAAGCAGTGAAGTAGAGGCCAGGACAGAAGGGTAGATAGGAAGATAGAGGAAGACAGATAGATAAATAGATAGAGAGGATGGTGGAGGGAGGAAGTGGAACAAGGAGGAAGGGACAGAAGGGTATAGCAGTGAAGTAGAGGCCAGGACAGAGGTATAGATAGAAAGATGGAGGAAGACAGATAGATAAATAGATAGAAAGATAGATAGATAGATAGACAGATAGATAGATAGATAGATAGAAAGATAGTCACGTCAGAATAATAGTAGACTTACTTACAAAATAGGACGTGTGCGTTCAATAATGTAATAATACAAAGAATATATATACATGTATACACACATATATGTACATACATCTACATGTGTATATACATGCATATCAGGGTACAGGACGTTAGAACAATAAACTACAGACAACGGAACGAACACATAGGAAAACGGAAAGCCCCTTGGAATATCCCTTCATCAGCTGTCTCTATTCATTCTAGACGTTTCGAAGACCAGACAGGACGTACTCTAGAATAGTCTCTTCCTGAGTAGTGGATCAACCCACTACACAGAGGATTCCAAGGTGGCAAACACAAACCAAGACAGGAAAAAATGGACAGTGAAAACAACATTCAAAAGCCGTACGGCCAAACGCAAATCTGAGGTAGAACGCTAGTAGTTCGTCTTGCCTTCACAGCGGCTGGAGTGAAAAGAAAGTTAACCACAGGTCACACGAGAGCAGAGAGGATGGTGGAGGGAGGAATATATATATATACACATATATATGTTTGTATGTGTGTGTGTGTGTATGTATATATATATATATATATATATATATATATATATATATATATATATATATATATATACATATATATATATATATATCCTTTATTATCTGCATGTGTCTATGCGCATATATATTATATTACATATAATATTATTTATTATACATATATGAACAGGGAGATAGAACTCAAAACATGATTATTAATGACTGTTAATAAAAAAAACGTATATATATTTTATATATGCGTGTGTGTGTGTGTGTGTGTGTGTGTGTGTGTGTGTGTGTGCATGTGTGCGTATATATATATATATATATATATATATATATATATATATATATATATATATATATATATATATGGAGAGGGAGAGAGAGAGAAGATAGTTAGATATAGATACACACATTACCATAGACACACACACTCACATATGAGAGCGAGAGAGAGACAGAGAGAGAGAGACATAGATGAAAATATTGTTGAAGTATAGCAAGAAGTATTTTGTTGCGAAAGATTTTTTCTTTTTGTTTGTTTGTTTGTTTTTTTTTTTAAGTGAAACATAGAAAGAGAGACTATTTTCCCATACACTTTTTTTTATCCGTCCGACGAACTAATGAAAATATAGAATAGATTGCCGAAAAAGATAAAAATAAAGGAAAGTAAAAAGAAAAAAAAAACAGTTGCGACTGATAACGGAAATGGTACTAAAACAAGATGATTTGTGAAATTCTGGCAATCGATAAAGAATATATTGATATTGATAAGAAATTTCTGGAATAGACAAACTTTGTTTGGATGTAAAAAGTTGTTTTGCGAAATAACTGAATATATGTTTTTAATAAGGAATAATATTCGTAAATAGAATAATATCATTAATTTGGTTGATAATTGGTTAATATTAGTTGTGCACGCAGTCCCTTTTCCTTAGAAAATGAAACCACAGAGACATATGTATATGTACTTGTGAACTTGTATGTATGTGCGTGTTTGTACGTTCGTATTTGTGTGAGTGTGGTGGAAGCGGAGATACAATTATGTTTTAGATATGTCGAAATTTTTATCTTGTACTCGTCTCAAACCCTGGACTGCTGCTAAGCTAGGTACTTATTTTATCGGGCCCTTTGGCCGAGCCACTAATTTATGTGAAAGTAAAGCAACCAACAGCAGTTATTAAGCAGTGGCTGGGAACTGGACAATCACAATTTTATGCACCAGTTACTATTTCTATCCGAATGTAAGAAAACGTAAGAAAATATGTTAAAGATGTTAAAGAAAGCATTGAAGACATTTACAAGTATGTTTTAAAAGTTGTTGTTATTGTCTTCGTTGTGGGTGTTGCATGGTCTCATATTATCTCCCACTCACAGACAGACCTATCGACAAAGATGTTCCAACTTAGTATTACGTGTTCTTTGTCTTATAAACATGATGCTCATATGTTAAACTATAGTATATCCTCCTCTTTTTAAAGACAGTTGGGTATATTTTAAGGGATTACTTCTATTATATCTAACAGTTCAAACAAAAAGGGTAGGGCTTCAGATGGTACAAGGTTCAAGAAAGAAAGTTGTATATAAGTGGAAACCATACATGAGGCAGGGTTGGTGCTAGGAAGTGCGGAGCCCAATTAGAGAATTGATAGTGATGCATGGTTGTGCGTGTATGTGTGTGTGTGGGGGGGGGGGTCGCACAGGAGTTTTCATGTATAGTCTCACAGATTTTGTTTAATTTAGCTTTAAAATTAATAGAAACCAATATCATTTATATTCATTTCTTTCGTACTTCCTTTAATAAGTGTTAATTTATATTTTTTTCTTTTCTCCATGCATGTCGCAATATTTCGGCATTTTAATGCATGCTGCAATATTTCGGCTCTTTGGTGGTTAAAAAAAAAGCCCAAATGGGCTATTATAACTAATACGGCTTTTTCAACATTGATCTCGTTTTCTTCTTGGAAGTTTATGGATTTTACATAGAAAAGTGAAGCAGATAAGAACAAATAAGCAAGGCTTTTCTCAAATTTAGAATGAGACGTTGGTTTTGTTATATCTACATTCCACACACATCAATACATAAGAACAAAACACGCTCGCTCACTCACGCACACATGCACATACACACACACACACACACACACACACACGCACACACACACGTACACTCAGTAGCTTCCACCGCACACAACAATACATAAAAACAGAACACGCTCGCACGCACACACGCGCACACACACACACACATACACACACACACGTACACTCAGTAGCTTCCTCCACACACATAAATACATAAAAACAGAACATGCTCGCACACACGTACACACACACACACACACACACACACACACACACAGAAGAACAAGCGCGCACACATACATACACTCACCCACATACACACAGATGTACACGCATTAGTTTTCTCTTTCACTTCGACACGTCAAACAGAACAAGCACGCATGAAGCCAGCTCCATGCCAAACTATCGCTCATTGGTTGATGATGTTTGAAAAATTAAGCAATGAAACACAACCACCACACAAACGGCCACGGTACCCTCGCACTTTTATTCGCAACCTAGACATATATTGTCAGACACGCATTAGACTCGACTATAATATTCTCTTCTCGGTCACTGCGTGCTTGACAGATTATTCTTATACAAGAATCCTGTTGACTTGACGACTTCAAAATTTCGGCGTACTAAGCCATCATCCCTTACACTTCGAAGTCACTGTCAGCAACATTCTTGTGTAAGAATAACAAATTCGTACTCTATAAAAAATTATAGAGATACCCGTCAGATTAATATAAATTTCCTTTAGCTGCACAAAAAGAGACATTAATCTCGCTCTCTCTTTATATATATATATATGTGTGTGTGTGTATGTGTGTGTGTGTGTGTGTGTGTGTGTGTGTGTGTGTATCAGATATGTAAATGTGTAAATGTAAGTGCACGCGGGTTTGTTTGCGTGTATGCCATATATAAGCTTTTACATTAGTTTGCACCTTAGATTATGGCTCTCACAGTGATCATTTTATGATTTCACTTTGCAAGGAACCAACATTATTCAAGACCAAATCCCGAAAAAAACAAATGAAAGAAAAACCAACAAATAATCTCCTGAGAATTCACAGACATACAAACAGCTACACAATTTATACATCATGCTACTGACATTCACGCGCATTTCTATATGTGTGTGTGTGTATCTGTGCTTGTGTGCGGTTATACAGGCGTGTACGGGGTTGTGATCTAATATTTACAAATAATGTACTTCATAGAATGAGTTCTACCATGTACGCAAATGGTACACCTATACATATACATATACATACATATATATATATATATATATATATATATATATATATATATATATATATATGTGTGTGTGTGTGTGTGTGTGTGTGTGTGTGTGTGTGTTTGTGTATGTGTGTGTGTGTGTGTGTGTGTGTGTGTGTGTGTGTGTGTGTGTGTGTTATACATAGGCTTAGATACAACCATAAAACATACACAGAAAGCAGAAGCAACATAGCACCTATGTGTATAATTGTGCAACAGCATATAAAAACTTTCACTGTACTATTGAAAGTTTTTTTTTACATGAGTGTAAAGTTTCAAGCAATAAGGCCTCGAGTGTATTCTTACATGTACGAGTATATATCTGTACTATTCTATACATACATACATACATACATGCATGAAAACATATATACATGCATGCATACACACATAAAGAGGTATGTACAGATGCTTACATATAGATGTATCTGTGTGTGTATTTGTGTATGCTAGTGTGCATGTGTGTACTCTAAATCAACAAAACATACAATTATTATTGGCATATTCCCGGCTGTAGTAGTTTGGAAATACATATATTCATTCATACAGATATAGGGCAGGGAATCGTCGATTAGTAATAAAATTAATAATTAACAATTTTGCCAAGTAGTTCAGTATGAAAAAACCAAACACTAACCCTAACACTAACACTAACCCTAACCATAACACTAAACCTAAGCCTAACCCTAAGTCTAAGCCTAAGCCTAAGCCTAAGCCT
>NC_142933.1:87554776-87562276 GCF_046866305.1 Octopus bimaculoides
TGTGTAAATGTATATATTATAGTCATATACACCTATAGATGTGTATGTGAATACGTGTATGTGTGTGAGTGCGTGTGTATGTATATGTTTCTCTGTGCGTGTGTGTGTATGTACGTATGTATATGTATATTATTCGATTTCCATTTCTTTCTATAGCTTTGTCAAGTTAATATATGCAGAAATCAGTTATATGCATAAATTAGTGTGGATAATAGCACATACTTACGTATTAATATCATTGTCCAATTTTTAACACCAGCGCACAAATATTTATCATAATACACACACGATCGCACATAGAAAGATGTATATGTATATACATGTACATATTTATATAGATTAAGAGCTAAAAAAAATAATAATACTAATCAACATACACATAGTAGGTATGATAATATCTATATTCAGTAAAATACTGTTTACTAACAATTCTTGTAGCCGAATAGCCTTGCCAAACGTCTTTCCTATTCAATGGAGTGGCGTCTAAGTATATCATTTTGTTAAAATCGCTCATAATTGAATGGAGATATTGCCTTCGTGTCGGTCGACGTCGTTAATATCCCAACCCCACTTCCAAAGTATTGTATGTGATGTCTCTTTCGATTATATATGCATATATATATATATATATATATATATATATATATATATATATATATATATGTACGTATGTATGTATGTATATTTCTATTATATTCATATATATATATATATATATATTTGTGCTATATATACAGACATGTGTGTGTATGTATATGTACATATATATATGTTTATGCAAATATATATATGTATGTATATGTAAATATATATAAATATATAAATAATAATATAAGTAAAATAGTATATATGCATATATGTACATACATGTATGTATATATATATATATATATATATATATATATATATATATATATATATGGGCACAAAACCTAAATAACATGAAATTCGAAGACAAACAACGAGAGAAACAAATGGAAAACAAGACAAGTAACATAAAGAACGACCCTTCATCAGTTGTCGGCTGTTCATCTACTCCACATTTCGAGCAATATATTTACCTTTTACTTGTTTCACATGATTCCAGGTTCAGCAACACTGCGCGGCACTGTTGGCAAGTGTTTTCTACTATGACGATGCCCCAACCATAGGCTTGTGAGTGGATCTGATTGACAGAAATTGAAAGAAACTCATCGTATGTGTGTGTTTATGTCTATGTTTACGCCAACGCTTGACAAATGGTGTTGGTGTATTTATGTCCCCGTAACTTAGCGGTTCGGCGAAATAGACCGTTTGAATAAGTGACAGACATTAAAGACCCGGAGTCGATTCATTTCGTTAAAAATACTTCAAAGCTTTGCACCAGCATCGCCACAGCCTAATGACTGCAAAAACAAGTTTGAAGATACCCATCAATATCTATATCTAAAAATATCTGTCTGTTTTCGGACTGTCTTTGCACAAGGGCTATCCAGATTCCTGCCTTCACCGTGAACAGAGTTAAATCTTCCCTCTTCGCTCCGTAGCGCTGCATGGACTCAACTCCCCTCCTCTTTTCATCTGACTACCCTCCTCTCTTCACTCCTACCTAGTTCATCTCCTCCTTAATACCACCCCACCTCCACCCACATCCCACACCACCACACCATCCCACACCACTCCGCACATGCTACCACTGAACACTTCCCTGCACCCACACTTTACACCATCATCCACACACCCACACACAATCATCAATAACGTCACCACAAACACCATTATATGAGCAGCCACACGTTACAGACGCACACACTCACACACGTCACAGTCACTAGCCCTTATTTACACAAACACACCAGATCACACACACCAGTTCACATACACACATACGCACGCGCACCTTCATTTGGGATCACCAGCTCTATTATCGCCTTTTCTTTCAACTTCTTTTTAAAATTATTTTTCTAATCATTCGCCATGCTTGACCGCTAAATCTACAAGTTTTTCTTTCATTTTCTCTCTGTTTATTTTCTCTTATTCCTTTCTGTTGAAGAGAATAGGCTCGAAACGTGAAAGACTGTTTCATTCTCCCGAGCTGATACACCTGCTTGTTGTTCATACAACTGGCTTCGTCTTTAGTTTTTTAAAAATTTCAACTCTCCAGCGCCGATAGTACGATGTGGAGAATATATCGCCAGCATTTGCCAAACGACCTGAACATTAGTTTCAAGGTTCTTCCAAGGCTAGGACCACGGGCCATACGTCTCCTGTCCAAATCAGGATCACAACATATAGGTACACTGCGACACAATTTCTTTTCCTCAACAGACCTTGCCCTGTTCGACATTGACGCTAAACTGATCAAAGAGGAAATGGATCCCATCACCTTTAAACGGAGTTTGGACAGAATTCTTCAAGGAATGCCGGATAAGCTACCCATACCTGGATACAACTCACTCAACAAGAACTCACTGCTTGAATAGGCCATAAACAAAATTTGATTTAAAAAGGATTTAGATAATCCTATCAGGTGGTGCTATTAAGTTACACATGTTCTGGACCAATCTTTGGTCGAAACATATCTAAGTTTAATTTAAGTTTTATATATATATATATATATATATATATATATATATATATATATATATATATATATATATATATATATATATATATACATATATATATATATATATATATATACATATATATATATATATATATATATATATACATATATATATATATATATATATATATATATATATATATATATATATATATATATATATATATATATCCAGTAATCACTCGCCATACGGTAGTGTTGTTTTGCATTTATAATAAAAAAAATATATCCAGATTATAAAAATAATTTTTTTAAAATATACAGTACTGTCCCTACTTCACGGATTTTCACATATCGCGGGGGATTTTGGAACGTAACACTTGCGGGAGATTACTGTATATCTATATCAATATATATATATATATATATATATATATATATATACAGACTAGATATGAAAACATAACTAATTTAATTACTTGTCAGTAGATTGACAAGAATGATAAACAACCATAATTGATCTTCGAAACTTAATGGTGTCTTATCAGAAGTGTCTACAGCACTTAACCTGTCCCAGAGCAACAAGCACCGAGGCTGTTTAGATATACAACAAATTCAGTTACTACAGAGACCTGGAGTTGCTAATTCGCATATCATAATTGTTCCTCAGTTTATTTAATGCCAGCTGTCTCACAACGGTGAGCCCAATCCTAATAGTATGAAGGTATGATATAACGTATGTAAATTTTCATAATAGTTATATAATGCATGCTAACTTTATCCCTTCATGGTAAAAAAAAACCCGTTCTTTGAAGTATTGATATTAAGTTTGGGGTCAACAGTGGTTGAGAAATAGTAGCTTATATTGTTCTTTGTCGTCATGCATAGATTGGTTTAGTAGGAATACGATGCAATGCATTCCATCCTACTACATTCCGTTTGAAGAAAAACTAAAAGCATATTATTCAGCTTGTGCTACGTAAGACCAAAAGGTGTCATATAATGGTTGCATATAAATATGTATATATGTATATACGGAGGTATATATATATATATATATATATATATGTGTGTGTGTGTGTGTGTGTGTGTGTGTGTGTGTGAGTGTATCGTTGTGCATATATGTACATGGAAATGTAATGGTAAATGTATGCATGTAAGGATAGATTACGTAATACAGGTACGTGCATATGCGTGCGTATGGTGTATAGGTAGCAGCATACATAAAGAGGAAAATCCATGCATTCTTATACATATGCAGTTGATATATTTCACATGATTTACCATAAATTTTACATATACAACAGATTTTATTTTGGCATGTATACAAACGTACTTTCTCAACATATACATGGATACATAAGGAACCTAGCTATAGATATGTACATATACACATACATAAAGGCATATATATATATATATATATATATATATATATATATATATATATATATATATATATATATGTATATATAATTGTGTGTGACTGTAGGTGTGTACGCATTTACTTAAGTATACATGCATTTACGGTTAAGCGTTAATTTATACAGGAAATGAAGCAGTTTCATATCTGTATATTTATGTATATACATATACATATATATATATATATATATATATATATATATATATATATATATATATATATATATATATATATATATATATATATATATATATATATATGTATATATGTATGTATGTATGTATATATGTATATATGTATATATGTATATATATATATATATATATATATATATATATATATATATATATGTGTGTGTGTGTGTGTGTGTGTGTGTGTGGAAAGACTGAGAGAGAGAGAGAGAGAGTGTGAGAAAGAGAGCGAGGGAGAGAGACAGAGTCATTGACAAACGCAGTTATTGATTAAATGAGGCATTGTTGGACACAGCAAAAGAGAAATCGTGATTAGAGCAATACACACAAATTCTAACACACACACACACACACACACATATATATATATATATATATATATATATATATATATAACATAAACTCACTCCAAAACATATACACCTCTAATATATGTACATATATGTATATATATATATATATATGTATATATGCATATATGGATGTATATGTGTGTGTGCAAGTGTGTATGTTGGTGTGTGTGTGACTGGGTGTGTAAGTGTGTGTGTGTGTGTGTATGTGTGTGTGTTCTCTGTATCTGCGTGTCTAAATGTGGGTGTACGTTTCTCTATAGGTTGGAAAACACCAATGCATTAAAGACAGCCATTATCATGAACTTTTGGCTGTAAATACCAGAGAAAAGATTTTTTTACAAGATGGCGGCTCTGGTTTCACTTCAAAAGAATCATATATCTTTGATATACGTGCAGAAGCCAACGAATTGCGTCGAGGTAAATATCGTGAAAGATAAAGGTGTACAGCATACAAACAATAGCTTTTGTACTAAGTTGCTTGTTAGAAAATGGCGTCAATTATACACACTTACACACACACATACACGCTGATATATGTGTACAAAAGTATGTGTATATACGTATAAATGTATAAGTTTATACACACACACACATATATGTATACATACATATATGTATATGTATATATAATATACACACACACACACATATATATATATATACATATATATAATACAATATTTTATGTACATACATATCTTTGTGCATATTTTTATATATAGGTTAATGTGCGTGGCAGTATGTGTACCTGCGTGTAGATATCCATATACACAAAGTATATGTATATATATATATGTATATATATATATATATATATATATATATATATATATATATATATATATATATATATATATATATATATATAAACATGTATGTGTGTGTCTATGTTTGTATGCATGTATGCATATATATATATATATATATATATATATATATATATATATGCATATTATATATGCATATTATATATGCATATATATATATATATATATATATATATATATATATATATATATATATATATCTTTAGCCTCAATACCACGTCTATACACCATTACATTTACACATGTACATAGGATAGTAAATTTTGTCTCAGCAATTGAAATGTGGAAAACATGTATGTGGCATGGACGACCCTCAAGTAAGTTCGAAACGCTTTTGTCCTCTACGTGAATCGCTTTTGCAATGATTTCTGTCAGTTGCTCAAGTATATCGTATTCTGCACACATATCTATGAAGAGATACTCGCTCAGACAATAAACAAACGAGCATGCCTCTCAAACGCACGGTATACGTTTATTATGATGCACCAACGTCTTTGTGTATACATGCGTATATACATAAATACACTCGCATGCTTAGGCATACTAATAGATGTGCACACGCATATGCACACACGCACATACATACATCTATACAGATATATATATGTATGGATTGTGGGGCATGTGTATGTATGTATGTATATATATATATATATATATATATATATATATATATATATATATATATATATATATAATAAAAAACGGTTTCCCGGTTTCAGTGACGTATGTGTTCCCCAGCTGGACGGGACGCCAGTCCATCACAATATTACTCATTTTTGCCAGTTGAGTGGACTGGAGCAACGTGAAATGAAGTGTTTTGCTGAAGAATACAATGCGTCACCCGGTCCATGAATCGAAACCACAATCTTACGATCATGGTGCTGACACCCTAACTACTAGGCCACGCGCCTCCACATATATATATATATGTATATATATATGCGTGTGTGTGTGTGTGTGTGTGTGTGTGTGTGTGTTACATCTGTGTTCGCATCCGAATATCTATACGTGGTTTTATTGCTTGTATGTATCTATACGTCTATCCATCTTTCCTTTTAGACTGTTATGGACGTATGAATGACACTTTTAATTTTAGAGGAAGTAGTTTCCCTTCTCCTGAACGGTTGTCTTTCCAACCTACACTTGCTTCCTCTTGTAGTTTTTGTCTCTTTATAATATTGATTTTGTATCTGTTGTGTTTCTTTAAATTATTATTAATGATAATCGATAATTTCTTTATCTATATTATCTTTCAGTAGTGATCATCATCAGAGGGTAATCATGATTTTTCTTAATCGGTCCCAGCAACCGGGCAAAAGTTTGATAGTTCTTTCTTTAAAAGTTTTTTGTTACCAAAGTTTCGTATTGCAACCAGCTACAAGGTGACATAATTATGGGAAACAGAAGAGAATCGGTGAAAAATTTGCAGAACACGATACAATCACAGGAAACGGATTCATATCATTACAGTCAATGTTGAATTAGTGAAAATGTCCCCAACCAAAACATCATCGCAATTACCATTCACACAACTGTCGCACTACAGCTAATTATTTATGTCTTCGTATAATACAACTATCACTGCGGCTGTTACAATGAAACCCACATTGTTTAAAGCGGGTTTTCCAAGCACTTTTCAGCTATGAACCTCTTTTGATTACAATTTTATTCTGTTGGACCCCCATAGTCATTCGACGTTTAAAAATTGGTTTTATAGAAACTTTCTTCCAAAATTCCTACTTTGTTTTTCACACAAAATTGTGTGGGTTGAACTACGCAAAATGTTGGAGAAAGAAACCTAGATGTTTCTTGCAATACATACCAATACATATATCTAAAGCAAAATATTTTCTGGAGCGCTTGAAATACTATTGTGGGTCCCCAATTTTCTATTTTGTTGTGTGGACCCCCAAAAAATCTTATATCGATCCTTGGGGTTCATAGGAACCCCGGTTGAAAACTTTTGGCTTAAGGTTTAGGAATAATGTTTCCCTCAGAAGCAGTAACGCGTAACGACTGTTAGAGCTTGAACAACCGTTATTAGCAACAGCACTATAATCACGGAAATCATCAGCTTCACTAACGATGCCAAAATCACTCGGTCTGTGTGTGTGTGTGTGTGTGTGTGTGTGTGTGTGTGTGTGTGTGTGTG
>NC_142933.1:87567276-87574776 GCF_046866305.1 Octopus bimaculoides
CCCAACCCAACCTCCCAGCCTGGCTCGTTCACCTGCTCCCGCCCACGCTGCCGCACTTGCCCTTACCTCTCCAACACCACCCTCCTCACCAGCACCCATCACCGACCCTATCACATCACCGACTCCTTCACCTGCACTTCTACCAACATCATCTATTGCCTCTCCTGCTCTCTCTGCCATTCTCTGTACATCGGACAAACGGGGCGTCGCCTGGCCGACCGATTCGCGGAACACCTCCGAGACATCAACGTTGGCAATGACACCCCGGTGTCACGCCACTTCCGTTCTGCCGGCCACTCCTTGCAGCAACACCTGTCTGTGTTTGGATTGTCCATGCACAGGGGCCATCCGGACTCCCGTTTGCGCCGTGAACAGGGATTAATCTTCTCTCTCCGCTCCTTTGCGTCACATGGGTTCAACTCCCCTCCCCTCCCCTCTTCATCTAACCCCCTCCTCCTGTCTCTCTCCGCCACCCTCCCTCCTACCACCCATCTCCCCCCTCCCCACCTCCCCTCCTGCTCCGACTCCTACTTCTTTGTACGTCTCTTCACCTCTCTTCACTCCTACTTCTATTCACTCCTACTTCTCTTCCTACTTCTCTTCATTCCTACTTCTCTTCACTCCTACTTCTCTTCCCACTTCTCTTCCTACTTCTCTTCACTCCTACTTCTCTTCACTCCAACTTCTCTTCCTACTTCTCTTCACTCCCACTTCTCTTCACTCCCACTTCTCTTCACCCCTACTCTTTCTCTCCTCTCTCTTACTCTCTCTGACTCTCTTCTCTCGTACTCCCCCCTCTCTCACTCTTACTCTCTACACTCTTACTCTCTTACTCTCTCACTCTCTTCTCTCTTTCCCTCTCTCTCACTCTCTCTCACTCTTACTCTCTACACTCTTACTCTCTTACTCTCTCACCCTTACTCTCTCACTTTCTTCTCTCTTTCCCTCTCTCTCCCTCTCTTTCTCTTTCTCTCTTTCTCCCCGCCATACCCACCTTCCCCATCTCTCAATCCACCTTCCCTCTCTTATACCCACCCTCTCTCCTCTCTTCCTCTCTTTCTCTCCCCTCCCATACCCATCTTCCCCCTCTCTTACATCCACCTTCCCCTTCCCCCTTCATCGTCAACACCCCCTCATAAGCTCATCCCACCACACCCTAACACACTCCTACTCTACTTTCCCACTCCACCCCATCCAATTCCTTACACCCACCACCCACCCCCTACCCACATACCCCACCCTACCCACATACCCCACCCTACCCACAGACCCCTACCTCTACCCCACCCTCAGCCTAACCCACACTCCACCCATGCCTTCCCCACCTCCCAACACCCTCACATCACACCACACCAATACCCTCGCATCACACACTACAACTGACCAACTACTTTCTCCCTTCCCCATTTTCACACTACATACGTCAAGATCACCAGCATTCTATCTCCCACACACAGCCCCTCGTTCTTCGATCACCGTTTGTTATCTCCCCCTTTTCTTAGCTCTCCTGAAAAAAGAATTTCTAACTTCCGGTCAGCCATTGTTATGATCAGCCATTATTATGATTGACCGTTGACTGGACACTATTCATTTTTTTTTCTCCGTGTTTTTCTCCTTGTCTCCGTATTCTTTCTGTTGAAGAGCGTAGCACGAAACGTCAAAGACTTTCCGTATTCCCGAGCGTCATACTAATACATCCTTTTGTTATTTACACCACCTGTCCTCGTCTGTTGTTGTTTTTTCGTATATTCTCCCATATATATATATATATATATATATATATATATATATATATATATATATATATATATATATATATATATATATATATATATATATATATATATAGATATATATATACATATACATATACATATACATATACATATACATATACATATACATATACATATACATATACATGTACCTACCATTCATATATATATGCTACTTGTACTGGTTTCACATCTGAGTCTACAATTATATATTGAACCTGAAACAACTGCCTGATTACATGAAGAATGATCTACGTATGATAGTCACGTAATCTACATGATGCAATCGTGTATGTGTGTATTTATGCATGTAGCTGTAGTGTGTGTTTGTGTGTGCGCGTGTGTGTGTGTGCGTGCGTGTGTGTGTATGTGTGTGTGTGTGTGTGTGTGTGTGTGTGTGTGTGTGTGTGTGTGTGTGACAGTGAAACCGACGATGTCTAGAACTTATTCATTAGTTCTGAAATATCACGCCATCTCTTTCTCCATTCCCCCATATCAATCTCATATGAGACCGTCTAGTCACTACCTATACAGGAATTCATCATTAGTGTTTACTTAATGTGTATAATGTATGCATCGCATACATTATGTACATGAGGATATAAAGCAAGCAATGCATACATTATTCGTGTGGTATCATATGTGGGTACAAATAGTTATTTCTGTCAATTGTTTTTGGTATTTGTTTTATATTTACACATATATGTATTCACCTCTCAAATAATGTAAACGAGGGAATATCACACCAACGATATAATAAACATTGAAGACATATAAACAATATATATAAGAGAGAGAGAGACAGCATGTTTGCGGTTTGTCTTACAATTTTTTTCAAGTATTTTAAACGTTGTTTAAATATTTATATATGTCGGTTTTTATTACTGACATCTTATAGCTTTATGTTTTAATTACTTTCCTTGTTTTAAACATTTGTCTCTTCCCCACCCCCGCTTCATTATTTTTTTTTGTTTTTTTTTGTTGTTTTTTTTGTTCATTTGCGCTGCTTTTCTTGATGTCGTTAGTGATGTTGTTATTTGAAGTTCATTTACGTGTGTGTGTGCGGTTTGCAATGCAATTTCGAAATACACATTTTCTCTCTCTCTCTCTCTCTCTCTCTCTCTCTCGCTCTCTCTCTCTCTCTCTCTCTCTCTCTCTCTCTCTCTCTCTCTCTCTTTGACACACGTATATTAATTGTATAGCAAATGAAATTAAATATACACACAAAGTCGCTCTGTGTGTATATATATACGTACAGAAACATATATAATATATATATATATATATATATATATATATATATATATATATGCAGACATACAGGGAGAGAGAAAGGGAGAGAGAAAAATAGATAGATAGATAGATAGATAGATAGATAGATAGATAGATAGATAACGCACGTACACGAGGACAGAGCTATCTATAAT
Source organism: Octopus bimaculoides (assembly GCF_046866305.1). Lineage (NCBI taxonomy): Eukaryota > Metazoa > Mollusca > Cephalopoda > Octopoda > Octopodidae > Octopus > Octopus bimaculoides. The sequence goes on from NC_142933.1 coordinate 87,570,479, forward strand.
TATTTATGTATAAGTGTTTGTCGATATGTATGTTTATATATGCTTTTTATGTATGTATCTATGTATGTATGTATGTATGCATGTACGTATGTATGTTTGTATGCATGCATGTATGTATGTATATTTATATATATACATATATATATATATATATATATATATATATATATATATATATATATATATATATATATATATATATATATATATATATATATATATGCGGTAATGTCAACTGGTCTTCACGTTCCCCAGAATTGGCTAGCTCGGATCTTTCTTGTGGTGATACTTAAAAGCGAGTGTTTACGTCAACAAACCTGAGACCCTGGTGCAATTGAAGAAGACCATCAATAGAGAAATCAGAGAAGTGGGGTCTGAAACTATTGAGGGTGTTATGGTGCAAGTTTTGGAAAGAGTACATGCGTGCGAAGCCGAAAATGGCTGCCATTTAAGCAATGTCATTTTTCATATGTGATGTAGTGTTTTTTTCAAAATTTGACTTGTGCATATTAATTTCCATTATGTCCTTTCTATGGTATAAAAATTCCATGTATATATATGTATATATTCATTCTAGCGCAACTGAGTGCGACGAATACCCAGTATTTAGGTTTCAAACTCCATGTGAATTTTGGTTCGTGCTATTATATTTGCATCAGTTGTTAAGAGTCCAGAGCTTGGATATTTCACAGCGTACATTTAGGAAATAAAGCGAAGTGTGAGGGATTGTTTATAAGAAGTTTTCTTTATACCATCTTACATATGTTTTGTTAGCATAATTAAATAGTTTGCCATCTCCACGAGTGTTGACACTATCAATATTTCTTCAATGTAATAATTTTGTGTATAAACGTTAAACTTCTGACGATTTGACATGACATGATTATGTAATTTCGGGTAACAATCCCCTGTGTTAATGAAATATTCATAAGATTGTGGGATTATGTAAATAGATATATTATAAACAATCTCTCATTTTGTTCTAATGTGGATGTTTGTATGTGTATGTATGTGCGCGTATGTGTATGTGTGCGTGTATTATATCTTGGAAAATAAACTAGAGAAATTGACTCAATAAAACCAGTGATATGAATATTAAGATGTATAACGTTATATCAGACTCCATCGAAGATAAGTTCACGCTTTACTAATTTACCTGCCTTTGTAGGTCAGAGAAAACTCTATACTTTTGTGCGTAGTTTTCAAAAACCCTCTAAATCTGATTTGCCATTAAGTAAGAGATAGTCGGTATAATGTGGTTGAGAAAAAATACTTTAGGGGAACGTTTCACTTGAAAAATATAAATTTGGTGGTGTCTCATATATCATCTTACTCTTTTCTTTCACCCTTTTAGGTTATTGGATTGCGGCTACCGACACGACGATTTTCGTTGAATAAATCGCTCCAAATATTTATTACAAGTCTAATATTTATTCGACCGGTCTTTTTTATTTTTACCGACCTTCTAAATTACGGTGAGCTAAACAAGACTACAACACTTTTCAAATAGAGCGATATATATATATATATATATATATATATATATATATATATATATATATATGTATGTATGTATATATGTATATATACATGTATATACTTGATAAGTGCTCAATGATATTATTCTCGAGACTTGCCCTGCAATTCTGATGGAAACAGTGGAAGGGGAGTGTCGGGGCAACTCGGGTGAAACAATTACATAGTTTTTGTTTTTGCTGTTGCATTCTTGTAATCGTGAGGTTTCAATTAATAGTAATACTCCTGATGCAAAAACAGATGAGACAGTTATGGCTCAAACGCCTTTCAATATAGATTCATGACTAGAGACGATTCAGCCTAAAAAGAATCCCATTACATATTACAACATCATCAGTAATAAAGTGTGCTTGTCTGTGGTTTGCTGGCCTGCGAGAAATAACAGCGAAAACTCTCTGAGCGACACCACGTTTTCTTTGAGAAGAAACGAAACTTTGGATAACAAAGTCCTAGATACATTAGAACAGAACAACAATGGGACGCAGTGGGATTTCTTTCAATATCAGTTCAGGTAAACAAAAGATGAACAACGGATTAGCAATTGTATTTTTAGATCAACCCCAGTACACAACTAGTACTTAATTTATCGACCCCGATTGGATAAAAGGCACAATCGGCCTCGGCGGAATTTGAACTCAGAACGTAGCAGCTAAGCATTTCGCCTGGCATGCTAACGTTTCTGCCAGCTCGGCGCCTTGGTTTGGTACCTGTAATTGTCATCTCATTCTTATTAAAATTATTGGTGTTAAATCAGCAGGACGCTAACAACTTAGGACAAAATTTTGTGTGAAATTTATTCCGGTTCTTAACATTTCGAGTTCGAATCTCGCTGCGATCACTTTTGAATTCCAACATTTCGGGATAGCTAAAACAATAAAGTACCAGTCAAGTTCTAAGGTAGAAGGTATTGACTAGCCCCTCCCATCAAAACCGCAGGCCTTTTGCCCAATTTAGAAATATTGTATTTATTGGATATTATTTAGGTACGAAGCAAGCTCTCTCTCTCGCTCTCTCGCTCTCTCTCGCTCTCTCGCTCTCTCGCTCTCTCTCTCTCTCTGTCTCTCGCTCTCTCTTTCTCTCTTATAAATGATCCTGAAAAAGAGTAGGAAAGAAAAATAGTAGAAGAGGTAGCGGTGGAAATAGTTATAGCAGCAGCAGCAGCAGCAGCAGCAGCAGCAGCAGTAGCAGCAACAAGCCGCAGCAACAGCCGCAGTAATAGTAGTAGTAGTAGTGGTAGTAGTAGTAGTAGTAGTAGTAGTAGTAGTAGTAGTAGTAGTAGTAGTAGTAGTGGTGGTGGTGGTGGTGGTGGTAGTAGTGGTGGTGGTGGTGGTGGTGGTAGCAGCAGCAGCAGCAACAGCAGCAGTAGTAGTAGTAGTAGTAGTAGTAGTAGTAGCAGTAATAGTGAAGAAAAAAGAAGATCAGAAACAAGAGGTGTCGTGAAAGAAAAGCAAAAAAAAAAATCTCAGAACAATAAAAACAAAAGATAAAAACAGAGAAGAACAAAAACAAAAGATAAAAACAGAGAAGTAAAATAAAACAATAAAAAAACTATAATAAAAACAAGAACAATAATAACAACGATAACATAACATAACAGCAATAACGATGCTAAAATTTTATGAAAGTTATTTTATGAATATCTTTTAACCATAAAGAGCAAATTGTTGTATATCTCATAAACAGAACACCGCGCGTTATTAACACCACAGCTTGGTAAATTTAGCTGTGAACACTAACCTCCAGTTCGTTTCGTACACAAAATCTTTCACCCAAGATCTTTATGTTTCTCTCTAGTTTTTCTTTTCTGTTCTCATCTTCTCCATCGTCATTTTGTCTTGTTTTTACTAAGACGTTTTATGTTGTTTGTTTTTTGTTTTTTGCTACAGCTATTGTTTTTGTCTACTGTTTGTTAATTTTTTTCTCTTGTAAATAATATTTTTTTTTCATATGCTGTTTATAATGAACATTTTATCATGTCAATAAACATACGCTCTCAGATACAATACTTAAAATGTTATTCTTTCACCGCTACTTTGGTAAATACGCTGAAAACTTTCCTCTGCTGATAGGGACAGAATAAGACCGAAACATTAAGGAACGTTTTCCCTTATTTGATAGAAAAGTCGTGAGCTTATTTGTCATTAAACAATACAATGTTTTTCGCCACTGCATATTTAATTGTAGTTAGGTTTTTAATGTCTTTAAACCTTGATTGTTAACGTCTAAGAACCATGAAGAATCAGATGTGTGAGTTGGTTTCAACAATTTGTTGAATTTAAAATGACTCTATGCACAATGTCTCCTATGTTGTTGTTGTTGGCACTCCGTCGCTTACGACGTCGAGGGTTCCAGTTGATCCGATCAACGGAACAGCCTGCTCGTGAAATTAACGTGCAAGTGGCTGAGCACTCCACACACACGTGTACCCTTAACGTAGTTCTCGGGGATATTCAGCGTTACACAGTGTGACAAGGCTGACCCTTTGAAATACAGGCACAACAGAAACGGGAAGTAAGAGTGAGAGAAAGTTGTGGTGAAAGAGTACAGCAGGGTTCGCCACCATCCCCTGCCTGAGCCTCGTAGAGCTTTAGGTGCTTTCGCTCAATAAACACTCACAACGCCCGGTCTGGGAATCGAAACTGCGATCCCATGACCGCGAGTCCGCTGCCCTAACCACTGGGCCATTGCGTCTCCACACAATATCTGCTAAATCTGATGGTAATGGTATGAACGCATGAAAGCATTAGTTTTCTCATTTACTT
>NC_142933.1:87582276-87589776 GCF_046866305.1 Octopus bimaculoides
TACTTACCACACAGCCGCTCATACGCCTATGATTAGGTTAAATATATATCTTACCTGTAGTTATTTGAATGGCTTCCATGCGTAGCTTACGTTGCAAAAAATACCAGATAAATCGCCTTCAAATTATATTTTACCTACATAAGATCGACGGACATTGTGTCACTCTGCTAATACACTATGCGAAAAAAAATAACGAGATACTCACGTGCGGAATACTCTTTGACCAGTTTGGTCTTGGGTGAAACAATAACTAGTTCATTGTCTATTTCGGCCTGGATGTCAAGGGAGTGGCACCCTTAAAAAGTTTGAGAACCATAGATTTATGTTGTGTCCACTATCTGTCCACTATCTTATTAGCGCTGCTGCATCACGGTTCCCTTAGTCTTTGGAATTCAGCCTTATGAAAATGAAGGGAATTCATAATTCTGTTGTTTGACCGTCTCTTATACAAAAGTAAGGAGGCGCAATGGCCTAGTGGTTAGGGCAGCGGACTCGCGGTCATAGGTTCACGGTTTCGATTCCCAGACCGGGCGTTGTGAGTGTTTATTGAGCGAAAACACCTAAAGCTCCACGAAGCTCTAGCAGGGGATGGTGGCAAACTCTGCTGTACTCTTCCACCACAACTTTCTCTCACTCTTACTTCCTGTTTCTGTTGTGCCTGTAATTCAAAGGGTCAACCTTGTCACACTGTGTCACGCTGAATATGCCCGAGAACTACGTTAAGGGTACACGTGTCTGTGGAGTGCTCAGTCACTTGCACGTTAATTTCATGAGCAGGCTGTTCCGTTGATCGGATCAACTGGAACCCTTGACGTCGTAAGCGACGGAGTGCCAACAACAACATACAAAAGTAAACCGAATATTCGGTTACACTTTATGGTTCTTATCCAGCATTAACGTCGATACGTTCATAATGGGGATTGTACAGGACAACAGAAGGCGCTGGTAATGTTGGATTCCGGATGGTAAAATCCCGATGCTAAAACAGAAATCATTGATCTGTTAATTTCCATCTTAACATCTGGGTTACCACCTGGAATCCAGCTGTAACAACGCCTGCACATATATACCGTATTTTCAGGAACTAAGAAGCAATTGCAAAACGGATATACAAATAAGAAGAAAAGACGGTGATTGCAAAGAATAATCATGCTGCCAAATCCTTGTACGTTCAGTATGCTTGTGAGCTAACAATCACTTCAGTGTAGATAAGACAATATTTATTCCTTAGTTGAGAAAATGGCGCAAAGCTGACACTTATCCCTATTAAGTGAAAGATAAATATCACCTCTATGGCCTTTTATTATTTTTTATTTTTCTGTAAGAATACATCATATTCAAGTAGAAATCCAAACAAATCCTATAGGATGTACTCAAAGGTGTAAGAAACAGACTCTCATAGTTGCCTAATTCATCTTGTGAAGACTATTTTAATATAACGATCTTCCATTTGAGAATGTTTATAGAGAGCAATCTCCATATTTGTATATATCAGGTAAAACGTAGTGACTAACGTTATAACTGTCAAAGCTTCGTCAACAGCGAATAGTTATACCGAGCAAAAAATGGCAAGTGTAAAATAAAATGTAATTTTAATATATTTAAAGGCAATGCAATGTATACTTACTAAGTATGTACGTATATATGTATGCGTGTATTTATGTATGCATGTAAGTATATATGTAATATGTGTATTTAGCATGTATGCATGTATATATAAACAAGCAGACAGACAGATAGATAGATAGATAGATAGATAGATAGATAGACAGATAGATAGATAGTAACTATATATAATACTAATACATATATTTCAAAACATTAAAATGTTTCAAAACATTAACATTCAAACTGAAGGCCTGTGGTATAAAGGTTACTTTGTTTGGTTCATCATCGATAGGTCGTGATTTCGATTCACGGTGACGCGTTGTGTCCTTGAGCAAGACACTATTTTTTCACGTTGCTCAATTTCACTCAACTGGCAAAAATGAGATGTACCTGTAATTGAAAGGCCCAGCCTTGTTAGATTCTGTATCACGTTGAATCTCTCTGAGAACTACGTGAAGTGTATGTGTGTCCTGCTACTAAAACAAAAATGGTGCTGTAGAGCCTTGTAATGAACGGTCATAAGAGGTGACCATCATAAGACACCAGTCATTCCGGCGGAGCGTGTAGGTCGATTACATTGACCCTTGTGCTCAACTGGTGCTTATTTTTTCGACCCTGAAAGGAATTAAAGGTAAACCTGAACTCGGCAGAATTTGAACTCAGAACATAAACACAGACGAAAGGCCGCTCCTCGTTTCAAGTTTTGACACAAGGCCAGAAATTTTGGCGGAAGGGGTAAGTCGATTCCATTGACCCCAGTACTCAAATGGTACTTATTTTATCGGCAGCGAAAGGATAAAAGGCAAAGTTTACTTATGCGGAATTTGAACTCAGAACATTTTGCCCGGCGAGCTAACAATTCTATCAGCTCACCGCCTTTTTATAATACATATATTTTGACAAGCTCATAATCGATCTCACTCGCATTTAGATGATTGAACTGGTTAACTACTATTATCCATTAATAAGTACAGCATATACTTTAATTCTTCCTCTCCAAAGACGTCTTAGTTTGCTTTCATACAGAAAACTTCTTCCGCTCAGAGATGCACCATACCCGTAGCTATACTAGAAAACGCTATAAGAGACATTGTGTGCAAATTATTACTGCTTTATTTTTATATCTTTTACCCCAACAACTCCATTGTAACTATTCTACGGTCAAGCACCAAAGTGATACTACATGTTTTGCTTGTTTATTCTTTCATTCTAACACTAACACACAGCACACACACACATACATACACGTATATATATATATATATATATATATATATATATATATATATATATATATATATATATATATATATATATATATATATATATACATATATATATATATATATATAAAAATTGAATAATAGGACGAATTCTTTTACAAGAATTTATCAAGTAGCTAGCGTGAAAAATACCTCATAAGGTAAAAAATCCATCATTTATTCCCAAAATATATATTTATATTTATATAAGGGCATTACTATATAATAACGCCTCACGCCATGAGGGACTCTAAGGTCAGACTACTATAAAAAAAGCACATTTTTACCGAATGCGAGGAAATGCAACTCTTTGAATTTAAATATATTACCAGAATATATTCAGTGCTGAATTTATTCTGAGTAAGAGGCATATTTACCGAGATGCAATTCGAAATTCCCGCCACTTACATAGGGAAATAGCGATGAACAGTCGTCTATATGCTATGCTGGATACATGGTGTTCGTTTGGTATGTTGATTCACTGTTTATTTCTATTTTTCTGGACCATATTATACTGACGAGTAGAAGTTGTATAATACTACAATAACTACGAAATCATGATCTATAATTTAGTTCGTTTTTAAGGGGTTGGCTTTGAGAGTTGCATTTCCTCGCATTCGGTAAAAATGTGCTTTTTTATAGTAGTCTGACCTTAGAGTCTCTCATGGCGTGAGGCGTTATTATATAGTAATGCCCTTATATAAATATAAATATATATATATATATATATATATATATATATATATATATACACATACGCATACACACACACATACGCACACACACGCACACGCACATATATATATACATATACATATATATGTACATATACATTCTCACATGTACATGTGCATAAATTATAAATTAAATTATATATATTTATGGAAAAAATACTTTTTCCTTATGAGGTTTTTTCACGCTAACTACTTAATAAATTCTTATAAAGTTTTTATCCTAAAATTATATATATATATATATATATATATATATATAGTGACGGCAGCATGTTCTTTGTCTATCTTCTTGGAGATTTTAGGTAAAATTATACTAATGTGTCCATCTGTTTTAATTTAATTAAATTCTGTATTTATGCAGCTGTGGATTGCTCTGCATTTAAATTGATGTAATGATTGCACTGTTCAATTAAATGGAGTTGCTTGAAACGATCGTACTGCATTACCTCTGGATATACTTGTTGCTTATTTTGATATATATATATATATATATATATATATATATATATATATATATATATATATATATATATACATATATATATATATATACATACATACATACATACATACATACATACATACATACATATATATATATACATATATATATTTATATATATATATATATACATATATATTTACATATTCATATACATATATATTTCTTCCCAAAGCAACAAGTGATGTGTCTATATATGACATATCTGCGAGTTTTAAAACATTACCATATTTGTTCTAACTCTTACATTTCCATGGCAACAACAATAGTGAATTGCATGCATATTCCAGTATAATCCTTATCCAAAGGTCAAAGGCTGATGCAATACATCCATAAAGTATGATATAAGATTCATTGTGTAAGTATCCATGATATCTTAATATTTCAACATTTATGATACACAATATATATTTGTATGTGTTTGTGTTTTTATATACATTATATGCATTTATGAAATTAAATATCTACAGATATCATATCTTCATTTATGCATTATATGTGTGTATGAGCGCGCGCGCGTATGTACGTAGATACATATATATGTTCGGGGTGGGGGTATATAGACATATATATAAATATATATATAAATATATATATGCATACATGTACATATACATACAAATATACATATATATATATATATATATATATATATATATATATATATATATATATATATATATATATATATATATATACATATATACATTCACAAACACGTGCCTATATATATGTACATATAAGTATGAATATATGTATATATATATATATATATATATATATATATATATATATATATATATATTTATATATATATATATATATATATATATATATATATATATATATATATACATAAATACATATATTTGTGTATGTGTGCATATATGTATATAAACATATATATATATATATATATAGATAGATAGATAGATAGATAGATAGATAGATAGATAGATAGATAGATAGATAGATAGTGATATTAATATAGCTAGTATATCCACAACTGTCTTTTTCTCGTTCATACATAACTATATATGGAAGTGCTTAGTATCGAGTATGCAATTACGGTATATTAAGGAACACGCATACTTGCATGCAAAATTTATCGGTAGCATTTCGACATTATAAACACGAACTCACAGAAACCATCCCGCTGTGATATGGTTATTTACACATCAATAGGGTCTATTAAGCACATAATTGCACCTACACATACATACATACATGCATACATACATACAAGCATGCATGCATACATACGTACATGCATACGTACATACATACATAGATACATTCATATGCACACACACAGATAATCACACACACACAAACACATAACTCGAAACCACCTGGTTTCTGATTGAGTCCCTCCGAATGGCCAAGTATCTTCTATAGCTTCGGACAGTAGGTTTGTCGAAACATCTTGTAACACAGCGGTTCGGCAAAAGAATCGATACAATAATTACAAGACGTTTAAAAATAATAAATATTAGGATCGATGAAACCCTTGAAGGCGCTGCGCCCCGATGGGAGCTGTCTAACGACTGTAATAAATAAAATGTGAAAGGAATATATATCTTTTGTTCATTGTAGTCATTAGACTGCGGCCATGCTAGGGCACACCCACTACTTCCGTGAAGAATTTTAAGACGAATGAATCGACACCAGTAATTTTTTAAAATCTTTGTACTTATTCTGTCGAACTCATTGCCGAACCGCTAGTTTACAGGGACGTAAACACACCGTCATCCGTTGTCAAGCAGTCGTGGGGACAAATACGGAGACAAAGACACCCACACACATAGATATGTATGTATATATATATGTGTGTGTGTGTGTGTGTGTTTATGTATATACGCATATACACATATACGACAGGCTTCTTTCAGTTTCCGTCTACCAAATCCACTCGCGAAGATTTTGGTCAGCTCGTGGTTATGGTAGCAGATACTTGTCCAATGTTTCACGCAGTGGGACTAAACCGAAAAATCACATGGGTCATCTTCCTCGTAGTGTCAACCACCACATTTGTAAAACCAACCCAAACATATTACTGGTGCAGAATGTGTATGCTCTAGTTAGACGAGGGGTTGAGAAGAGGATAAGCGGATTTCGAACTCAGAACGTAGAGGACAATGTCTAGTCAGCTAACTTTTCGGACATCCTGTTGCCCCTACAATCAGAAACGTACAGGAGTAGACGAACAAAATCTATACAAACGCATAGGGAGACATACATAGGAAATTCATTCACAGCGGCACATCACAAACATGCGCACATCAAACACAAAGATATCTACACTCACAGACAAGCATACGCACACAGACATGCATATGCAAGCACGCATATAGACGCACACACACAGACATGCATATGCAAGCAAGCATATAGACGCACGCACATGCGCATATATGCTCATACCGTACACCTACAAACACAAACTCATACATAAATTTACGTACATGCATATTCATCCAAACAGACATCCATACCAGTAAGCCACTTACGGTTATCATAATCTCAGCGTGTACGTGCATATATATATATATATATATATATATATATATATATATATATAGATATGCGTGCGTGCGTGTATACATATGTCTGTATGTATATATGTATGTATTTCTGTCTGCTTCTATGTATATGCATGCACACGCGCACCCATGTACGTATATACATATATTGATATACATTTATATAAACGTACACATATATGTGTATACGTGTATATATATATATATGTTTGTATTATATATATATATATATATATATATATATATATATATATATATATATATATATATATATATATATATATATATATATATATATCACCAAACCTGTCCACCTAGAACACAAGGTGTGTCTTAAGAAACAAAACCGATCTGAGTTTAGCGAGCAGGCCATGGTGGAGGGAAGCTGCTCGATGGCGGTGGCGGTGGCGAACTCAATGGTGATGGTGACAGCGGGGCTGGTGGCATTGATGATGATGATGATGATGATGATGATGGTGATGATGATGATGATGATGATGTTGATGGTGGTAGCCTTGGTGAGGTAGTGGTGGTGGCTGTGAAGACGGAAGCGGCGGTGGAAACGGAGGCGAAGGCGGCGGCGATGGTGGAACTGGTGGTGGTGGTGGTGGTGGTGGTGGTGGTGGTGGTGGTGCGAAGAGGGCGAGTAGAGCAAGCAGGCGATTCCATGAACGGATTGCCTACGTTAATGTCTCAGAATTCCTTTGATGTTGACTTCTGAAGCAGGTGCCTCTTTATCTATGTAATAAACGAGCGATTTATGGTGAAAATCTTCCGCAATTTCCTTCAAGCCGATTCATTCAAAGACAACGTTATCACCATGAAAGAGTTAAAGCAAAACAAGAGAAAGC
>NC_142933.1:87594776-87601971 GCF_046866305.1 Octopus bimaculoides
AGATCATTAGTGAGAATAAACTGTATACTACTTTTAAGTTTACTGAATACTTTGAAACTGATCTCATACCAAACTAGTTCAACCATAGACCAGATCCCTCCAGTCATTTCAACCTAATTTACTAGTGGTACTCGACTGAAATTTAGATTTGGAACCACATGTATTGGATACAAGTGATAGCTGTCACTTTTACAATTTATTTCACAACGACCTTATTGCATGCATCCTCCAGTAGTTATGTTTTTCTAAAGTATTTTTTAATGGCTTCGTTACAAAAGGAAGGAGAGCAGTGTAACCCTTTCAAATACTGATATCACGAAAAACAGAGGCATAGCAAGAGAACATTGAGGAAGCAGTCACTTCCGGTTGCAAATGTAAAGGAGATTAGCATTTTCTCCGGCCAGTCATGCCTGTTAATTAAGGTGAGGTTTCTAAAATGGTTTCGGCTCCGGGCGCTGGAAATTTTTCCTACGTTGCTAAAAAATGTGAAGCAGTTATCAAGAGACCCGACAACGTGACCAGAAAACTTACAGAAAACCAAACTTCGCTAAAAGTACAGAAGAGCCGAATGGCGATATTAAACCAGAAGGTGGATTAAGTCAGCCATTATCGAGGCAGTCCTATCATGTCAAAAGTTATGAGATTTGAGAATACAAGTATCGAAATGATGAGCGTGAACAAATGAAAGTAGCTTTGCGAGGTCAGTCGAACTGTGAGAGATAGCAGTCAAATAATTCTCAATCCACACTCAGCTGTCGTAAAACAGAAGGACACGTAAGATAAGTTAGTCCTAGATGCCTCTAAAACAGGATGGTCATATTACGAATGACTTTGGTTAAGCTCAAGTCTATCAGAGCTCACCTGAGACTAAACAACAAAAGCAACAATATTAAAAGAAGGGAAAGACTTTTGTCGCTTTTAGATCTTTCTTCCTAACATTTTTAACAGACTCAAGTAACAGCAGAGTGACACCATTTCCGTATTTCGTGTTGATGCTTAAGTGATCTTAGAGTGATAGGTTTGTCGGAGTCGAACGCCTGTCGGCAGACCCTTTTTCTTTGGTGTGAGAAAGCACTTGTTTAATCAATACAAACTCTTTTCTGCTACTAAATTAGTAAACTTATCACTAGCACACTGCACTTCTTTATCATTTAAGGACCTTCGCTATAGACGAAGCATATCACTAATGTTTGTTTTCGATCCTTCGAAGGCTTGATTGACAGTCCGGCATGTTATTGGTTCCACAAAACAGCAACACTTTTGCGTCTAGCTAATCTTGCTGACTCCTCGTGTTGAACTGAAAAGAAAAGGAGCATGTGTGATAGAGAAATGTAGAGAAGACGAGAGAAAGAGAGAGAAGGAAAGAGAGAGAGAGAATGAGAGAGAGAGAGAGAGAGAGAGAGAGAGAGAGAGAAAGACAGACAGACGGGGAGCGAAAGAGGGCGAAAAGCAAGAGAGTGAATAAAGATATGTTTGACAGGTTGTAATAGCCGAGTGACACAAACGCAGAGGAAGAGAAAGGAGGAGAGTAATTGAGTGATCAGAGTTTATGCTTCTCACCTACAAACAAATAATAAACGACTATGCTATACACACACACACAAATATACATATACAGACATACATATATATGTATACACACATATATATATATATATATATATATACAGATATATATATCCATATATATATATATGTAAATATATATATATATATGTATATATATATATATATATATATATATATATATATATATATATATATATATATATATATATATATATATATATATATATATATATGCATATGTGTGTATATACACATACACACACAAACACACACAAATATAGGAGAGCTGCGTGTGTTGTCGATTTGATTGACCCCAGCAGTTGTAAATATTTACATCTTAAGACATCTAATTCCATGTCAATCACCTTCTGTTTAAAGACTCGCCTTAAATTCTTACCTTGCTCATCTCACCACCCATTACACATTTCCTTGTCTGTTCCGTTTGATAATGATAATAATAACAATAAAAACACAATAAACAAAATAAACCCAAGGGAAATAACTCAAGTGGGCAAATATACCGTTTGATGTAAGCGTTCGTTTTTCTTTCTTTCTGTTTTCATTTGTTTCTTCTGCTTTTTTTTCTTGTTATTTTGGTTTAGTCTTTTACTTGTAATAGGATTTCACTGCTTTTTGCGAATGTGGTTGTTGTTTTACATTGAGATACCGATTTGTTACTGTTGTTGTTCTTGTTGTTGTCAACATCACTGTTATTGCTGTTATTGCTTATGATAGTCGCTGTTCTATCGTTTTTTCTTTCATTCGTATTGCCACAGCGATATCACACTGTTCTTACGTTCACTACCGTCGCTTTTGAAGCATTTGTTTTTCGTCTTTATTGCTATTTCACATTTTGCTACGTCATTGTTTCTCACACCATTCTCGATTGTATCCACACTGTTTAATACAAGGCACTGTTAAATACAGGTTTCGGGTTCAGTCATAATTCTCGGCAACTCCAGGAAATTCTACTATGACTGCGGTCGTTAGGAGCATATTTTGAAGACAGGGCATGGCGTCGTGGTTAGGTAGTTTGCTTTCAAATCACTCAGGTTTCGGGTCCGACCACAATAAATATAACGGATTAGCAAAGAACTATATCGGAATGACAAGCAACTTATTCAAGGAAAGGTATACACAGCATCTGGCGTTATTCAGAGACAACAATAAAAAAAATGCAACATCCGTCAAACATGATATGGACATTGAAAGAAGCTCCTAGATAGAATGGAAAATTATTGCCAAAGCCAGAAAATATAGAGGACGGGGTACCAAATGTGAACTCTGTATTACTGAAAAATTAAACATTATACAAGCAACAGATAACATCCTAAACATTAGAGATGAAACCATCTCTTCCTACATACACAAGCAATATTTTGCACTCAAATACTTCACACACGAGCTACCATCTGTGACGATAATCCCACAAGGGTAGCTCCTTTCCTGAACACACATAGCACACAAACTCAACACACAGACGAAATATGCCCCAATGACGAAATACCTCAGCACCCAAGTATAAAAACATCACACCCAAATCATAAAGAAAATATTTCAAACAAATTGACCGCACAAAAACTTGCCCCAAAGACAAATAGATCCAAAGGGGACAAACATTCAGAAGATGCCACCCACGAGTAACGTCCATTCATTGTTTTATTGACGTAAATTCACAAGAATATCCGCGAACTAAACACGGTTGTGTTTTCCAAATTCGCGGCGAACGTCTCTCCATGTGATCGGTTTGAAATATTGTTAAGATACGAGGATATTTTCCTACTTTTCTTAATATGAAACCAATGGTATTCACAATTAAAAAAATTATGTCCATCAATGCGGTGTTGAGCACTCATTTTCATCGTTCGTCCTTTACGTATACACACACACACGTATACATACATACATACATACATACATACATACATACATACATACATGCATACATACATAATTACACTAGCCCTTCAATGCGCTATTTCGACCTGCCTTGACATGTGACAGAAACCGCCTTGCTGCACTTCCTTGTTACACAGACTTTCATTTCTGAATTTTATTTTATTTTATCCATTTATTCTTTCATTCATTTATTTATTTAGTTATTTATATATGGAGGTTATTTCGTTATTTTCTTATGTATTTTCCTTAGATTCACGTTTCAAATTCAATGGCCAATCTTTAATGATAACCATTTTGTGTGAAGAAGGGAATTGCAAAACAACTTTACGTAACACACAACCCTGTTATTAAGTTTTTTGTTTGTTTGGGCTTTTTATATAGTTTTATTTCTTCTCTTTACATATATGTATGTGGATATGTAAGCGTGTGTCTCTGTTACTATTTGGTATGTCATTATTCTTTTATTAAACATTGTCTTCTTCTTCTCCTTCTTCTTCTTCTTCTTCTTCTTCTTCTTCTTCTTCTTCTTCTTCTTCTTCTTCTTCTTCTTCTTCTTCTTCTTCTTCTTCTTCTTCTTCTTCTTCATCATCATCATCATCATCATCTTCTTAATCTTCTTCATCTTCTTCTGCTTCGTATTATTATCATTATTATTATTATTATTATTATTATTATTATTATTATTATTATTATTATTATTATTAATATTACTATTATTATTATTATTATCATCATCATTATAGCTGCTGTTCTTGCTATTATTATTATTATTATTATTATTATTATTATTATTATTATTATTATTATTATTAGCGTAGGTGTTATTGTTATTCTAGTTGTTGTATAGTTTCAATATTTACTATTATTATTGTCATTATTATTGTTATTTTTATAGTTGTTATTGTTGTTTCGTCGTCATCATTATCATGAACATCATCGCCACCATCATCACCATCATCATCATCATCATCAACATCATCATCATCCTTACATTACCATTTCCTTACAAAGTATCACGCCCCCTTATTCAACATTAACAACGCCATCTTGTATATTATGATAATCTGAATTGTAGATAAGCTGCAAAATAACATGCTAAAACAAAGACGATACCACAAAGCACCAACACCACCAACATCTCAACTACCACCATTAACTCCAACTACCCCACTTCACAAAAAAAATCCCCGTACTCCTTAATATACACATGCTATTTCATTAGCAGTCAGTAATAGAAGTTGTAACTAATAATTAATTAAATTAATTTTCTTTTTGTACAAACAAAAAGGAAAAAAGTGGATAATGAAATTTTCGTTTTTCCATTTTACATCAACAAAGAATTTCGCTGTTTATTTGCATTTTCCTTTCATTAACATACTAATTTATATAACAGTGTTTGACCACATTCCTTGTTTCATTTCTTCCATTAATACTTTTGTAAGGTAGTAATCGTTTGCTTTTTCGCGAGCATGCGTTTGTGTAGGTGTATAGACGTTTGTATGTTTACCTTGGGGTGATGAAAAGTTCCTGACCTTGGGTAAAAGAAAATGCAAGAAGGACCAGTTAATTATGATTTTATTCTACATATTTCCCTCTCAAATTCACACAGTTATTGCAGCAGTGCTTCAGTTTTTCTAAGCCCCGTAAAAAGTACTCGGAAGGTTGGGCCTCCAACCAGGCCTCCGAATCGGAGTGAAATTTCTATCTCTTGAAATGTTTATTTTTTGGTTTTTCAGATGTGGAAAGGGGTGAGAGTTGGAGGGGAACAAATCAGGAGAGTAAGGTGGGTGGCCTACCAATTCAAAGTCAGTCACATATTTTCATATATTTTCCGTAGAGTTTCATGTGCTGTGTGCTCCAGTGCATTGTCCTGCAAAAGCAGGACACACAGCTCAGCATTTCACGCGTTTCTGCCTCAAAGCTTCAAGCACGTCGTCCAACAGAGACGTGTAGTATTCTGCATTCATGGTGCGTCCCTTACCAGTTCCTGTTATTTACAGTTGCAATGTGTTGAACTTGAATATGAGCGAAATATGAGCGAAATAAGGAAGAATCACAGGAAAGTCTGACTTGTAATAAGATGCAACACCCAAAGGCAGACTCAGATTGTCTTTACCTACCGAGAGCTCAAGGAGATCGAGGCTTGATCCAATTTGAAATCTCCTATGAAACCACCACAACTGGACTGGCAAAATATCTTGAAACATCTAATGACCAGATGCTAAAGCTCATTGAAAACCATGAAAGACGTAAGAAGTTTCATTCTGTTATGAAAGAAAGCAACAAATTTTCAAGTGAGTTTATGCATTATATGTATGTGCATGTGTGTGTGTATGTGTGTATGTGCGAGTATATATATATATATATATATATATATATATATATATATACAGACACACATATACATATAACATTGTTGTTAATATATGGAAGAACATATCAGTTAAGGGAAGAAAACAATGGGGAAAGTACGCATGCGTATTTTGTGTGTATGTTCGAAAGTGTGTGTGTGTGTGTGTGTGTGTATATGTGTGTGTGTGTGTGTGATGGAAGTGCAACTGTAGTTGGAAAGAAGTTGAAATCAATAGCAAAGCAAAATGCTGTTGAACAAATTTGCTGATAAAGTGGGGACAAAAACCTATGCATGGGAAATATGTGGTCCCGGAGGGTTCAAATCGATTACATCGATCCCAGTGTTCAACTGATACTTACTTCAGCGACCCCGAAAGGATGAGAGACAAAGTTAGCCCCGGCAGCATTCGAACTCAGAACATAAAGACAGAGGAAACGTCGCGTGCTAACGATTCTGACAGCTCGCTGCCTTTAATAATAATAATAATAATAATATAATAATAATAATAATAATTATAATAATAATAATAATAATAATAATAATGATGATAATAACAATTATAATAATAATATTAATAATGATAATAATAGTTATGGCGTTAGTTCACTTATTGTTCTTCCTCGTTATAGGAAGGTCGAAAATATATAATAAATTTCCATGATATTATGGAAAAATGTGTATCGAATTCAATCAGATACTGAAATTGATCGATCAATAAAGACATTTTGAACTCATTACATGTATGTGTAAGTGTGTGCGTATGTGCGTGTAAATATATATATATATATATATATATATATATATACATATAACATTATTGTTAATGTATGGAAGAACATATCATTTAAGGGTAGAAAACAGTGGTGAAAGTACGCATGTGTACTTTTGTATGTATGTTCGAAAGTGTGTGTGTGTGTGTGTGTGTGTGTGTGTGTGTGTGTGTGTGTGAATATATATACATAAATGAATATGTATGTACTTCTACTTAGATAGATAGATAGATAGATAGATAGATAGATAGATAGATAGATAGATAGATAAGATAGATATATGCTGTTGTGTTACAAGGGGTTTTTCTCTTCCTATACTCGTGTAAGAATGAGTCATCGTTTTTTTATGCATGTATTGTGCAATAAACCATAACATTATACAATATATTTTACTTCAATTTGATTATTACTTACAGTGAAAAAGTTGGGCTATGTTCATGACCTTTTGAGGGCTTCCTAAGTTCGATGACCTTTGCAGTTTGAGGTAAATATACAAATAACAGGGGCTGGTTAGACAAATCAACAGAATGGGAGTTTTTCCTACCCGTGACTCTTCTTCTGTCTCTGTCCTCTTCCTTTCTTAGCTCTGCCGATGACTCGTTCA
>NC_142933.1:87602471-87604971 GCF_046866305.1 Octopus bimaculoides
CTACACTTTTGTCTCCGAGTAAAATATTGTTACATACATTTGTTGAAATCATTCCATTCCCTTCGCTCTGTCTCTCCCTGTCTGTTTCTCTCCAAAATACATAGATACATACACACACAAACACACACACAACACACACACCACATATATACATATATATATATATGAATATATATAGATATATATATATGTGTGTATATATATATAATATATATATATATATATATATATATATATATATATATATATATATATATATATATATATGTATATATATGTATATATCTATGTGTACATATAAATATACAAATATACAAATATTCATAAATACGTACATTTATACAGAAATGTATGTATGTTTGTATGTATGTATGTATGTATGTATGTATATATATATATATATATATATATTATATATATATATATATATTATATATATATATATATGTGTGTGTGTGTGTGTGTGTGTGTGTGTGTGTGTGTGTGTGTATCGATGTACAACTTAGCATTTATTACCTCCGTACTCCCACTCCAGGACACTCACTCCTACTCTCTCTTATCCCTCTTTCGCAGTCACTTCCCAGTCCCACAACATACACCAAGACATGACACGGTGTAACCCTTAGGGGAAGATAATTTGCTTAGCGCCATCGCTGACGATAGACAAAAACGCAAATTACATTATATTACACACTTCACTCTCTCGATCTTCCCTTCACTCTTACTCTCCCTCTCTCTCTCAGTCCCTCTCTTGCCTACTTGTTATCTCCCTTATTATATATATGAATATATATATAACACACACACACATATATATATATATATATATATATATATATATATATATATATATATATATATGCACCCACAAATGTAGACATAGAGATGCATAGTTTGTTTTGTGTGAATGTATAGATATTTACATTTGTCTATGAGTGTTCAATATATATTTGCAGGTGTTTAATTGTGTGTCGAGTACAGGCTTGCACTTATCTAGTACATCTGTCTGTTCCTCTGTCTGTCTGCTTCTTTTTCTCGTCCTCTCTCTCTCTTTCTCTCTCTCTTTGCCCTCTTTACATATATATATATATATATATATATATATATGTATATATACATATACATTCATATTTATACATACATATATATATATATGAATATATATATATATATATATATATATATATATATATATATATATATATATATATATATATATATATATATATATGCGATTATACATCTATGCCCATATATTCAAATTTAATTATATATATCTATATAAATAGATGTAAATGTATATATATATACCATTTTGAATCCATATCTAATTATATATACCTATGAATGTATAGACATATATGTGTGTGGGGTAGTGGGTGTGTGTGTGTCTGTGTATACACATGCATATATAATAGATATATACGGGCGCGTATGAAAGTAATCATAAAGAGGATTTGGACAAAAGATCATTGTACTTCAGATCGATATTATAGATATATGTATACACACACACACACACACACACACATATGTATGTGTATGCGTGTGTGTGTGTGTGTGTCTGCGTTTGTGCTGAGAGAGAAAAGAAAGTAGAAGAGACAGAGAGAGAGGACAGAGACAGACAAAAGGAAAAGATGAACGTAGAGAGATAGAGAGAGAGAGAGGGGGGGATGACATTGGAAATCAAGTGAAAAGTACAGTATTACACAAATATGCATTAACCCAATCGACCAGTTTGCAGCGATGTCGCACGTGAGATGACCCGACACAGACCTACCAGGTTTCAATTACAAGTGAATATTGACAGACCAACCTAAAACCCAATTAGAGTAGTTACACTGCTATTTAGATCTAATTTCGTGAACAAGACATACACAGTATTATGTTTGCTTGTAATATTACAAAAGAACACTCAATACGTCTCGTAGAGTAGAGGATTTATTATTGGAAAAGTAGTCCACTTTAACAGTCACGAACAATCACACACACATAGACATATACGCACATATAGTCAAGCATCATATGTATTTGTGTTTGTATGTATCTGTATATGCATATTATGCGTGTATATATGTATATATACGAGGGTAATCCCAGATGTAAGGTCTCTAAAGCGCTGGGGACGCAGAGAAACTGGGAGTGCGGCTCTTGGCAACACTGTTGTGTCTGTTGTGGATGTGCCTGTGCCTGTGCCTGTGCCTGCCACTGCGCGCCCCTCGCTTCCACGCTCAGTCTTGGCTGGACAGTCGAATCTGATGGAGCTCCCGATTGACGCTACTGCTAAGAGTGAAGTTCGTGAAGATATTCGGTTTTTGAATGCAAAAGGAATTAAACCGATTCAAATTCATCGGCAATTAAGGGAAGTGTATGGTGAGTCGTGTATTGCTGTCAAAAACGTCCGCAAGTGGTGTAGGGTGTTTGCAGTTGGTCGTACTGAAATTCTCGACGAAGAAAGACGTAGGCAAGCATCAATTTCTGACCTGAGACAATCACGAAG
>NC_142933.1:87607471-87609971 GCF_046866305.1 Octopus bimaculoides
GAGTAGAGACAGGCAGACAGGGATAGATAAATAGATAGATAGGTAGATAGATAGATAGATAGATAGATAGGTACATAGATAGATAATGTACCAAAGTATGAAGAAGTTATTTTTTGAGTGAGAAGGTAACTGATGGCTTAGACGAAGGTAGAGATATTGGGTGCATCTTATAATTGATCTTCCGTCGGTTTCGATGATGAATATTCCAGTTTTCTAATCAGTTGAACTAGTTGCAAGTTATGTTAATATGTGAATGCCATGGTATTTAACAGACAAGGTGACACAATATGGTATTTGTTCTATCTCTTACAGTTCTTAGTGTTGCGTTAATCTACCAAACTAAATTAGAAATTTTTTTAGTTTTTAATCGACTCCTAAAGAACGGAATAGTTGAACTTTTAGAGTGCGTCGGACAAAATTTTTAGCGGCATTTCTTCCAGCTCTTTGCGTTCTCAGTTCAAATCTCGCCGATGTCAATTTGACCTCCATTGCTTCGAGGTCGATAAAAGAGCATACCATTCTAGTACCGGGGTCAATGTTATCGACTTGTCCCTTCCTTCAGCTATCTCTAGCATTGAACCCTACAATGAACCAGCCTCCCATTCAGAGGGATTTTTGCGCCATGGAAACCGGTTAACCGGCCTTATAAGTCCTAGAGCTAAATTAGTTTTTTCTCTTAAATATGTGGAAAGTTGACCTCAGAGTGCGCAGTATCGCAATAAATATCAATATTTTTTTTTATATTTGAAACTCTAAAGACTGACAATTCGCCATCTATGCTAATTAAAGTAAAGTGTTATTTTAAAACGACTTTGTTTCTGTTTCTGAAATATCCAGAGAGTATTAGCTGGTTGATGCGGGGCGTGAGGCTGCCGCTGGTTCAGATACCAAACAAGTCAAAAGTGCTGCCATTTTTTTTCAATCTTAATTCTAATTCAAAGTCAAACACAATAAATAAAAGACCCAGTTTTCGGGCATTATTGTAAAACTGTCGTGTACATGATACTCATCCAAGATTATGTTTTAGTTTACGCATTTGAATGTATTTCTGTTGCGTTTCTGTTTGTGAGGTGGATTTCAGGATAAATATGTTATTATAGGGGTATGTGCATATATGAGGTAAATGTGTATCGGTTTCCATTTTCTCTGAAGAAATTAACTCTCACTCCATTGAACAGAATATTTTATACTTTGCCTGAAATAAGGATTTGCACGGAACGTCTTACATACATTACATCAGCGGTAGAAATACACACACAGACAAGCAAACACACACACATACACATACACACACATATAAACACATACATACATTTATACAACGTTTGCTCACGCACATATATATATATATGCATATATATACATATATATATATATATATATATACATTTTTATATGCATATATATATATATATATATATATATATACATATGTATCTTATGTAAGTATACATGTATGTACGTATATATGTGTATATATATATTTATATATACAATGTATTATGTATATATATATATATATATATATATATATATATTTATATATACAATGTATTACGTGTATATATATATATATATATATATATATATATATATATATATATATATATATATATATATATATATATATACATATATATATGTGTATACATATATGTGTGTATATATATATATATATATTTATATGTATATACGCACACACATAATTACAAATACAAATAATTGTTCGAAAAAATATTTCCTATATTATCAAAGAAAGGATGTAAAAAATATCTACGCTGTACACACTGAAACATATGTACAGGTACACTGACACACACATCCACACACACACACACACACACACATATATTTATATAAGCATATATAGAACCATACTCACTTAGACGCACACATATACACATGTATCTGTATACACACGCATGCAAATATACACATGTACATAGATACGTATTCGTTATACACATACATACGAACACACGTACACAGACTCATATGTAACTATATACGCATACATACATTCTCAGATATAATCTGCTACACACAAATGTATGCTTGCCTGTGTGATGGAATTATTGTTTATGCGTGTATCTGAGTGAGTGTATGTGTGCATGGGTGTGGGTGTGTGTGCGTGTGTGTATGTGTGTACATGAATATGAATTTCATAGAAGTACTTTCACTTCCGCCAAGAACATCATAAAGCGTATATTTTCTTATACAATTATCCAAACTAACACATTATTTTCACGGCTCGAGGTTCTTCAAATCTCAGGAATTTTCCAGAAGGAAAAAATATTGTTGCAGAAAAGAATTTGAAAGAAATCCTAAAACAAGAATTATATAAAGAAATGAATGAAAATATTTAACAACACCTCAGTATGAAAAACTTGTATAATTTTACACTAGAATAGAATTTATGTCTGTGAATTGTAATTTTTTTCTATTCAATTCTCTTTGATTTTGTTTTTTAAGAACCATTCGTTTCGTTTTTAATATGTAA
>NC_142933.1:87614971-87622471 GCF_046866305.1 Octopus bimaculoides
ACACACATACATACATACATTTATACATACATGTGTTTTTTCTGTGAATCTCATATATGCATATACAAAGAAAAGAAAAGGAGGATGAGAAGATGGCAAGATCGAAGATGAAAATGTAGCTGATAAATAAGAAGAAGATGAAGATAGAACGATGCAGAAGTAAAAGAAACCAACGATGACCAACACGAAGTGTATAAAGCAAATTAATAAACGATGATAAAGACAGACACTATGAATAAAGTAAAAAGAAAAAATATGAAGATACAAGAAAAATCAAGAACAACAATAATAACCGCAACAAGAACAAGAAATAGAAGAAATATAATTGTGTGCAAAGAAAATTATACGGAACCACGAAGTAACCATGATAAAACAAAACATGGGATGAGAAAATGTCAGCATCGTTGATAAAGGTAGCAACGGGAGATTGCTGACAGATAGCAGGCGGCAGGATCCTTGTTGTCAGTGATGTGGTCGATGGAGGACAGAAAAATGTTAAAAAGAATAGTAAAAAAATATCGAAAAGAGTGATTTCTGAACAGTAATGAATGCAACCAGCAAGGACAGTTGAAACGATTGTCCGGTTTTAGCAACATCCCTTAAGGCTAGACGCCTGAATACGTCTAATTAAATCAGCTAAACGAAACCACGTGAGTTAAATTTCGGCAGCAATGATAACGTTAATCTCGTACTATGTCTGTGATAAACAATCTTGAATCCTTTTCCTTCCCGTTTAGCCAAAGTAAAAACACGAAAAAAATTTAGAAGGAAATCCAAAAGTCTACGTTCATTGTTCTTTCATCCAGTAACCTACCGGATGATCAGTATGACCACACTCTTTTTATTTCACTTATATTTTCTTCTTTGCTCATCTTCCACCCAAAGAGCCTCCAGGTAGCGAATCTTGCTGGTTACCAAGGGGAAAAAATTGCAAATATAAGAGAAGATATGAAGGTGTTGAGAGGCATATTTATGGGTTAAAGTTACGGATCGTCACTATTACAAATCTATATAAGCCGGTGAGCTGGCAGAGCCGTTAACATGCGGGACAGTCCATCTTTACTTTCTGAGTTCAACATCCGCCGAGCTCGACTTTGCCTTTCATCCTTTCGAAATCTATGAAATAAGGACTAGTTGAACACTGGTGTCGAAATAATTGGCTTACCTCCTCTCTCCAACTTTATGGCCTTGTGCTAAAATTTGAAACAAACGTTACAAGTTCATATAAGGCAACGCGTTGGTACAAACGTTAGCAAGCCGGGCAAAAGCTTAGCATATAAAATGGTGATCTGGCAGTGTCGTTACTGTTCCGGGGAAAATGCTTAGCGGCATTTCTTCCGACTTTACATTCTGAGTTCAAATACCGCCGAGGTCGACTTTGCCTTTCATCTTTTTGGGGTCGATGAAATAAGTGCCTGTTGAACACTGAGGTTGATGTAATAGAATTACCCCCTCCCTTCCTCCGAAATTACTGGCCTGCTGCCAGTGTATATATATATATATATATATATATATATATATATATATATATATATATATATATATATATATATATATATATATATATATATATATATATATACTCTTTTACTTGTTTCAGTCTTTTGACTGTGGTCATGCTGGAGCACCGCCTTTAGTCGAGCAAATCGACCCCAGGACTTATTCTTTGGAAGCCTATTACTTATTCTTTCGGCTCTTTTGCCGAACCACTAAGTTACGGGGGCATAAACACACCAGCATCGGTTGTCAAGCGATGTTGTGGGGACAAACACAGACATACAAACACATACACACATACATATATATATACATATATACGACAGGCTTCTTTCAGTTTCCGTCTACCAAATCCACTCACAAGGCATTGGTCAGCCCGAGGCTATAGTAGAAGACACTTGCCCAAGATGCCACGCAGTGGGACTGAACCCGGGACCATGTGGTTGGTAAGCAAGCTACTTACCACACAGCCACTCCTACGCCTATAAATCAGTCTGTGTTATCATTTTGTATATAAGGTGTCAAGAAAAATAGCTGACGAAGAACTTACAAAATCAACCGTTACCTCTTTAGCATTCAGCATACTGTTAAATGCAATACCCACTTATCTTGAATTAATTATATATATATATATATATATATATATATATATATATATATATATATATATACTGACAGCCGGACTTAGCCAAACCATCGTGCGTTTGAAGAGTTACTATTGACGAGAGTTACGACTGATAAGCGAAACTAGTCCGGTCTTGAGACGCTCATGGGGTGGTTATCTTCCCTGGCAGTGTATATATTGTATGCGTCTGACAGCAGTAAGAGTTTTAGACGTTTATTTCTTGCAGTCTAGGTGCTTCAGCGCCCCCACTCAGAATTAATGACGACAAAATACATGTATATATATATATATATATATTCTTACCTCCACCTTCCCCTTCTCCCTCCTCGTCAGCACCCCCTCATAAGCTCATCCCACCACACCCCACCACACTCCTACTCAACCTTCCCACTCCACCACATCCAATTCCTTACACCCACCACCCACCCCTACCCACATACCCCACCCTACCCACACACCCCTACCTCTACCCCACCCTCAGCCTAACCCACACTCCACCCATGCCTTCCCCACCTCCCAACACCCTCACATCACACCACACCAATACCCTCGCATCACACCACGCACACACTACAACTGACCAACTACTTTCTCCCTTTCTCCCTTCCCCATTTTCACACTACATACGTCAAGATCACCAGCATTCTACCTCCCACACACAGCCCCTCGTTCCCGATCACCGTTTGTTATCTCCCCCTTTCTTAGCTCTCCTGAAAAAATAATTTCTAACTTCCGGTCAGCCATTGTTATGATCGGCCATTATTATGATTGACCGTTGACTGAACACTATTCAATTTTTTTTCTCCGTGTTTTTCTACTTGTCTCCGTATTCTTTCTGTTGAAGAGCGTAGCTCGAAACGTCAAAGACTTTCCGTATTCCCGAGCGTCATACTAATATATCCTTTTGTTATTTACACCACCTGTCCTCGTCTGTTGTTATTATTTGTATATTCTCCCATATATATATATATATATATATATATATATATATATATATATATATATATATATATATATATATATATATATATATATATATATATATATACATATACATATATGCATACTTACATACATACATATATATATATATATATATATATATATATATATATATATATATATATATATATATATATATATATATATATATAGATAGATAGATAGATAGATAGATAGATAGATAGATAGATAGATAGATAGATATACACTTGTGTCTGGTCAAGTGATTATGTGAATACGGGTTGGGTGCGTATTTATATTTGGAAGACGTCTGCTTCTGCATGCACGTATATGTTCAATGACGCTTGCTCGCATGCAGACGTTTACACATATATAATTCAAAAATCACTAAAACCCATACATAGATGCAAAATTGTCAGATATATTTAATGCATATTCATGCTAGTTAGACAAACGAACTTCCGATTATAATTGGAACTAGAAGTATGGTACACCATAACACATAAAAAAATATTATAAAATTAATTCAACTCCAGTGATATATTTTATAGCATACGGCTAGTCTATTCTCTAATTGGCTTTAATGTATTTGTTAACTAAAAGGAAATGTGATTTAATTGAATCTTTCTTGCTTATAGCTGTTTTACATGAATATCCAGACGTTCTATTTTTGATGGAGGATCATATACGCAGGACGTACTTTTCTCAGGTTTTGGATTTTCTCCCTTTAATTTATTTAATTAAATCAGTCTGTTCACTCTGTATTTTGCTCAGAATCAAGTACAATTGTACATTTTTGCATAGAGACTTTTTTACAGCTGATGTTTCCTGTTTCCGATACTTGGAATGGATAAGAACGCGCATATGTGCGTATGTGCGTATGTGTGTGTGTGTGTGTGTGTGTGTGTGTGTGTGTGTGTGTGTGTGTGCGCGCGCGTGGCTGCGTGGTAAAAAGCTTCCTTCCCAACCCATGGTTCCGATTTCAGTCCCACTACGTGGCACCTTGGGCAAGTGTCTTCTACTATAGCTTCGGGGTGACCAAAGCCTGGTGAGTAGATTCGGCAGACGGAAACTGAAAGAAGCCCATCATATATACATGTATGTCTTTGTATGTGTCTTTGTCTCTGTAATTGTCCCCCACCACCACTTGAGAACCGGTGATGGTGTGTTTACGGCCCCGTAACCTAGTGGTTCAACAAGGAAGAGTACGATTGAATAAACACCAGGCTTTAAAAAAGATAGTCGATTCATTCGACTCAAACCCTTCAAAGCGATGCTCCAGCATGGTCACAGTGAAATGACTGAAGAAAGTAACAAGTATATTTTGTATTTTAATTGTTTCCCTCATTAGGCATCGGCCATGCTGGGGCACCGTACTTATTTTTCTTCTTACGTTTGGTACTTATTCTTTTTTCTTTTGCAGAACCTCTCTGTTACGGGGATGTAAACACACCAACACCGATTGTCAAGTGACTGTGGAGGGAACAAACGTAGACAGAAAGACACACCTCACACACACATACACACGTGCACACGCATATATGCAGCGCGCGCACACACGCACACACACAAACACATACACATATACACTGTATGTATTCGCATATATATACATATACATGTATATATATATACATATACATACATTCATACATACATACATACATACATACATACATACATACATACATATGGCGTTCTTCCAGATTCTCTCAACGAAATTCACAGAGAAGGCTTTGGTCGGCCAGAAGCTATAGTAGAAAACACTTGCCCAGCAACGTTTTGCCAAGACTCCTGCGCCTTTATATATATATATATATATATATATATATATATATATATATATATATATATATATATATATATATATATATATATAAACAAATAGTAAATTAGTAAATGCATATATACGTACAGGTATGTGCATACCGACATCCACCTGTATGTATAGGTGCATATCTGGGTACAGGACATTGCAAACAAAACGTAGACGAGAAAACACACAAGCCACATAGAGAATATTCTCCTTCATCAGCTACCTCCGTTTTAACACCGGCGTTTCGAAGAGCTGGTTAGGACGCATCGTTAAAACGGCTCTTCCCATGGACCGCAAATTAAATTTGTATACACAAATTAAACCTTGCCATGGAGGAATGTAGTGGCGGACAAAAAACAAGACAGGAAAACAAACAGAAAAGGCTATACGGCCAGACGGGAAAAATTATGTGTATGAACGCTGTGATATATATATATATATATATATATATATATATATATATATATATATATATATATATATATATATATAATTATATATATATATATATATATATATATATATATATATATAATATATATAATTATATATATATATATATATATATATATATATATATATATATATATATATATATAATTCGGACTATTTTATATATATATATATATATTGTTACATCATCGATATATTTTAATATATTTATGTATCAATTTTCCTATCTATATATTTTTAAAAGTACCAATTACCCTGTATATTTTTAATGTATTTATATATTTTTAATATATGTATATATTTATATATTTTTAAGGTATCTGTGCATTTTTTTCCTTTATTTTACAAATAAATGCATGAAACTTTTATGCAATACGAAGAAAATAATGGATATTAATATGCAAAAGTCAAATTGGTTGACGTAAACCCTCTCTTTCAGGTATCCCCACAAGAAAAAATCAGAGAAGTATCCTCTGAAATTCTTGAAGGTGTTATAGTGCAAGTTTTGGACAGTGCACGGGCGAGCGAAACCGAAAATGGTTGCTATTTAAGCGATGTAATTTTTCATATGTGATGTAGTGGTGTTGCAAAATTTGACTTGTCCATATTAATTTGCATTGTGTTCTTTATATTGTCTCAAAATTTCATGCATTTACTTGTAAATTTAAGGACGTTATTAAAAATTGAAACCCAACAGTGACTTTTGGGACACCCTGTATATGTATATTCATCAACTGCGATGGAAGATAAGTGCGTCTTCTTAATGAAATACATACATCGGTTAATCTATACAAATTTCCCAGACGCACATAACATGCATATTGAAATATCTACATTTTGTATCTACTTTCACGAAAAAATACATTTACAAAAGCTTTCAGCTTCACACAAAAATAGACGGAATTGATTATAGTGGTTGTAGTGGTGGAGTCGATGGTTTTGTAGACGGCAGCAACTAAATTTAATTGCGAACGTTTATAAGAACATAAATTGCTGTCCTCTTTAACAGACGACTCAACTTTGATATTATCTGTTGTGACTGTAAATTGAATGCAATTTTAATGATGTTACTGCTCAACTCCTGATCATCCAATAGGGACACAATGAAAGAATTTACTGTGACAATCGTGATCAATATTCTGGTATTTATTATTTTTAAAAAAATTTAAACCTAGGACTACAGTATCCCTCATGCTGTTAATTGTCGACCTTAGTAGGACAGATGGGTTCTCAATCATTTTGGCGTAGTAACGAAATGGATATCAAACAAAGAAATGTTTGGTGAACTGCACATGCAGACTTAAAAATTACTGGTGCGTTTCAGATGGAAAGTTTAACAAAACTATGATTTAAAGTTAAAATATAGAGAGGAAAATATAGAAGACGATTGCTTATCTTGATTTATCGACAATATATGTGTTTAAAATAACAATTACTAAAGACGATTTTCAAGTTACTCAAAATTTTAATATAGAATGTATCAAGTCTTAAACCCCTGCGGCACATCGATTCAGAATCTCTTCACGAAGATGTGGTAAGCGTGGGATTGATTATGACTGAGATGTTATATCTCTCAGAATGTGCATCGACATAGGGGCTGTCTCGTACATGCAACATTTCGAAAGGTCAGCTGCCTATTAATTTTAAATACAAAATCTATTGCTGCAGAACCTTGTACATTGAGAGAAGATTTTGTAAAGATTTCCTCGTTTCTCATTTATCAGTGATTTGTCATAAGGAAGAAATATCTATGCTGTTCCTTGCAATTTTGAGAGTCCTTTAAAAGCAAGACACTGGCTACCGGAAAAAAGTCATTCAATTTTCTTGTTTAAATTTGCTTGAATCTCCATATACACCAACACTAATCTACAAAATTGGTTACTCAAAAGAAACGTAATGTCCAGTATAACTAAATCTAAATCAATCTAAAAATGTCAAGAGATGGTGTAGACAATGCTGGAATTGTTCACACACACACTCATAAAAAAAGCCATGCATGCATAACTATACTGGGGTTGAACAAAATACCTGAAACACCATTTTTGGTTTAACTATATTTTCTGTCCTAGTCTGTACACATCTGGAGATATGCATTATATATATCTGGTATTCATGATGAAAGCCCTCTCTTTTACTGCTTATTTTA
>NC_142933.1:87632471-87639971 GCF_046866305.1 Octopus bimaculoides
AAATGTTTTGTTATTTAGTTATCAACTTGTACGGGTGCTACTCATAAAATATACTTCTCTAAGCATAGGTCAGATTTGAAACGATATTTTGACGTTGATAAATCTCATTTTGTTTCGTAGACTAATTTACGAAAATTTTCTTGGAAACATTAAAAAAAGTGTTCAAAGTACAGTTTGTTGTAAGAGGTATACTGCAAACTGTAAATAGTTTAAATACCACGATAAACATACTAGTGGTGAGTACCAGAAAGCGCAACGAAGACATACAGTATATGAATAAATATTAACCAACCACCTACAGCAATGAAAGTTTTAGTCAGCAATCTTAGTATAAGAAAATCCAATATATCTTCAGGCAAAACAAGCAAAAAAATCACTTACATCGAGCTGTACATTGCCTGAAAAATGCACTAAAAGAGATTGGATCGGAAAAAATTTATATATGTGAAAAAGAAAAACAACACACATATATCAACACAGTGTAAGAAAGATCATCTGGTTCAACACAAAGTTTAGCATGAACTAGTATGAACGAAATTTCAAGATATTAAGAAAAAAAAAAACGCATTTTCATGGACTATAAATATTTGTTTCAAATTCTGGGACAAGACCAGCAATATCAGGAGAGTGGGTAAGTATATTCCATCGATGCAAGTGCTCAACTGATATTTACTTTATCGAAAATTTGAAAGAGAAAGTCGACCCTGGTGGCATTTGAACTCAAAACGTATAGTCGGAAGAAATGCCGCTAATCATTTATTCCGGTGCGGTAACGGTTGTGCCAGCTCTCCGCTTTAATGGACAATTAATATTGGTTTTAATTTTTGACAGAAGATCAGCAAATTTTCGGGGCAGGGATGAAGTTTATCACATCGACCTCAGTGTTCAGCTGATACTTATTTTATCGACCCCGAAAGGATGAAAAGCAAAGTCGACCACGGCAGAATTTGAACTCAGAACGTATTGACGGACGAAATACCGCTAAGCATTTTGCCCAGTTTGCTAACGATTTTTGCCACCTTACCGGACTATAAATATTGACTTCAAACTTTGGCACAAGGCCAGAAATTTCTGGAGCAAGGGGTTAAGTCGATTACATCGACCCCGGAGCTCTACTGGTATTTATTTTATCGAATCTGAAAGAGATGAAAGCAAAAATGACCCCGGTGGAATTTGAACTCAGAAGTTAATAAACGACAAAATACCGCTAATCGTTTTGCCCAGCATGCTAACGAGTCTGCTAGCTAGCTGCCTTCATAGCCTGTAACTATTACAAGGTGTTCAGCATAATTATGAGAAAATATGTTATTTCGTCGTGGTTTTGATAAACAGCTTGTTCAGCAAGTTACATAGAAAACATAACCTACCTGATAAGCAGTGCCATTCACTAGATACTACTACACGCTTTGTATCAAGCGAAGTTTCCCTGCCTCAGGAACACGAAAGCTGTAGTGATATACCGTATTGGTGGAGGCGCAATGGCCCAGTGGTTAGGGCAGCGGACTCGCGGTCATAGGATTGCCGTTTCGATTCCCAGACTGGGCATTGAGAGTGTTCATTGAGCGAAAACACCTAAAGCTCCGTCGAGGGTTCCAGTTGATCCGATCAACTGAACAGCCTGCTCGTGAAATTAACTTGCAAGTGGCTGAGCACTCCACAGACACGTGTACCCTTAACGTAGTTCTCAAGGATATTCAGCGTGACACAGTGTGACAAGGCTGACCCTTTGAATTACAGGCACAACAGAATCAGGAAGTAAGAGTGAGAGAAAGTTGTGGTGAAAGAGTACAGAAGGGTTCACCACCATCTCCTGCCGGAGACACGTGGAGCTTTAGATGTTTTCGGTCAATAAACACTCACAACACTCGGTCTGAGAATCGAAACCGCGATCCCATGACTGGGAGTCCGCTGCCCTAACCACGGGGCCATTGCGCCTCTACTACATATGAATATGTATATGGGTTTTTACTCTTTTACACGTTTCAGTAATTTGACTGTGGCCATGCTGGAGCACCGCCTTTAGTCGAACAAATCGAACCCAGGACTTATTTTTTGTAAGCCTAGTACTCATTCTGTCGGTCACTTATGCCGAACCGCTAGTTTCGGTGTCATAAACACGCCAACATCAGTTGTCAAGCGATGGTGTGGGGACAGATACATACACAAAGACACACACTCTCATATATATATATATATATATATATATATATATATATATATATATATACACACACACACACACACATATATGTACGTGTGTGTAAGTATGCATGTGTATGTATAAGTGTAAAGAAAGATATATATATATATATATATATACATATATATATATATATATATATATATATATATATATATATATATATATATATATATATATATATATATATATATATATATATATATATATATATATATATATATATATATATATATATATATACTGATAGATAGATAGATAGATAGATAGATAGATAGATAGATAGATAGATAGATAGATAGATAGATAGATAGACTAGTAGACAACCAGACCGACAAACAGACAGACATATAGACAAACCGATAGACAGGCAGGCAGGCAGGCAGGCAGGCAGGCAGGCAGGCAGGCAGGCAGGCAGGCAGACAGTGAATTCGTATGCTAGTAAGTACGTAGGTAAGTAGGTAAACATGTAAGTGTGTAGAGGATAACTGGCAGAAAGATACAGAATGCTATGGAATAAAAGAGGTATAAGGTTACATTAATAAGTATGTAATCACTGATGGTGAATATTTCCTCAAGCTGAAGGGCTTGACAAAAAAGCCCATCAGATTCCATTCAACACTACAACGAGGCATCCTGCATGAAGGAGAGTAACCGGAAATTAAAGCTCAAAATTTTGTCGCTTACACTAATGCACGTAAATATTAGTAAATTAATCTGGTGAAGATATTATCCCCAAGTGGTAGGCCGACTGACGCGTTTACGCGTACTTATAATTGCGAAGAGTGGACAGCATATGTGGACTATGTGTATTAATGCATGTATGTGTTTATCTATGTTGATAAGTCTATGTTTTGTTTGTATAATTGTGCGCGTGTGCGTATGTATGTCTGTGTCGAGTCTGTGCACATATGTCAATATATACGAGTATATGTTTTAACGTATATATACTTATATGTATTATTTCTCAATATATGATTATGCATATATATATGTATATATATGTGTATATAAATATGTATGTATGCATATGTATATATATGTATGTATGTACATATGTATATGAATATGTATATA
Organism: Octopus bimaculoides; assembly: GCF_046866305.1. Classification (NCBI taxonomy): domain Eukaryota; kingdom Metazoa; phylum Mollusca; class Cephalopoda; order Octopoda; family Octopodidae; genus Octopus; species Octopus bimaculoides. Next base: position 87,635,749 of record NC_142933.1, read on the forward strand.
TGTATATATATGCATGAATGCGTGTATGCCTGTGTATATATATGTCAATTTATACGAGTATAAGTATAAACATATAAGTATTATTACTCTATATCTGATTATGCTTTTATATATATATATATATATATATATATATATATATATATATATATATATATATATATATATATATATATATATGTATATACATGAATGTATATACATACACATAGAAAACTAATATTTTTGTATGTGTGTGTGTGCGTGTGTATGTGTATGCGTATAAATATCTTTAAAACAAAATATGTAAATGTATGTTAATGCATCATCCATGTGTAAAGATATATAAGTATATATATATATATATATATACATATGTTTGGACGTATGAATATAGATATGTATATATGTATATGTATATATATATATGTGTGTGTGTGTGTGTGAATATCAATATATATCTACATATGTATATAAATATATATATGTATCCATATACATGTACATATATAAATATATATGTTTGTATATCTGTATATATATATACAGAGAGAGTGTGAGATTGGTAAATAGATAGACACATAGATAGAGAGATATGTAGGTATATACATTAGTGTGTTTCTCGGTGTATGTGTGTGTGTTTGTGTATATTTAGTTGTTGATCCACTGGTAGTCTTTTCTAAAGAAATCAATCAAATAGTTCGAATCTTTTCTACTTGGATAAATACGTAAATGCATAACACAGAAGGTCTATATATTTACATACACATATACATACATACATACATATATATATATATATATATATATATATATATATATATATATATATATATATATATATATATATATACATGTATACATATATATATATATATATATATATATATATATATATATATATATATATATATATATATATAACACATGCCGGCAAGTGATGGTAGGAGATAAACACACACACAAACACACACTCACATACACAGACACACGTCCAAAGACACATACACATATATGTATATATATATATATATATGAAGCAGGTTACTTTCAGTTTCTCTCTACCAAATTCACTCACAAGTTTCTGGTCGGCCTGTAACTATACAAGACGACATTTGCTCAAGTTGCCCTACTGTGGGATGGAAAGCTGAACCATGCTGCTGCGAAGCCGATTTCTTAGTACAATCATCTGTGCTGAAATATAGAAATAGAAATATATATACAACCACATGTATACATATAGCAAAGTTGGGTGATATATATTTCCAGCATATATTTTGATGTGGCTACGTATATAAACTACAATATACTATAATCTACTTGGCTGCAACTTCACTTTTGAATGTGTTTGAGATAGCCAGTGGAGCATAGGCAGTTTGACTGTGCCTCATATTGTCAGAATTGTCTACAGGATTGATGAAGCTTAGAAACATCTTTCTGTCACTCTGTCTTACATTGAGCCTCCTCACCCTCTCTCTATCTTCCTTTCTCTCTCCGTCTTATTCTCTCTCTCTCTCTCTCTCTCTCTCTCTCTCTATCTCTCTATCTATCTATCTATCTTTCTATCTAACGACTGATCGATCTGTCTTTCTCTTGTTATATATTTATGGTATCCATTTTCGATTAAACTTCGTTGAATAAGTGGATTTACCGATGGAAGTGCATTTCTTTGGAGGATAAGAGCGGCAAAGCAACATTCACAAATCTTAATGTGCATATCTGCGGAGGTAATAAGCTTGCTTCAAAACCATGTGTTTCCGGGTTCGATACTACCGTATGGTACTAGTCTGCGTTATTATATTCCTCTAAAATACTCGTGTCAATCACAGATACATTAAATTTTGATTTTCTACGGTCAAAACTAGAGCATTTTTATTTTCAGGCAATGGCTTGATGTCCATAAAGTGTTTGATATGTATAATACAGCCACCGGAGAAAGGAATCACTGCAACGCAATAGTGTGGTTTAGCAAAGGGGTTCTCGTTGCCTGAGGAGGTGAGTGCATCACTACTTGATCGGTTTCGTCCAATATCCTTCTTCGTAGTTGTGGCTAGGTTATTTCACAGCGTGTTTGCATGAAAAATATCAAAATTTTTAGCAATGAATTTACTTGTGAATGCAGTTCCAATTGTCCCTGTCTGCCATTCCTAAGCTCAAATAATTTGGAACTTCGTTCAGTATAAGACTGACAGAAAAGAACTTTAGATTATCTGGCTTAGCTTGAAAAAAACAAATGTGTCATTATCCAATGTGCTGATTGTTCATTATTATTTTTGCATTCCAGGAGATTTGAAGGAAATTGTAATGTGATGAACAGACACACATACAGACAAAAACATAATCATGCGGTTTCCTCCTAAGGAATTCTCGATTAATAGCAGGGAATGAATGTAGGCATGATGATGAAGTGTACCATTTCTCAATTCCTTTTACAATTATTATTGCGGGTTGCAAGTATGAAGAGCAGAAGTCATTAAGGTATTCAAACCAATTTGTACTTCTATGGGTGATATTGACGCCATATTGGAAACAAAGAGCGAAGCAAAAACTCTTCTCACATATTTGTATGAACTCTTCAGTCAGTGTCGGTTGTACTTCAAAGACAGTACAGAGAAAATTCTTAAAAAAAAATACAAGATCTCTCCATAAAGGGTGAGCAGCTATAAAAAAAAGTCCTTATTTAACCTGGATTAGAAACTGGATTTGAATTGCATTCATCGATCAGAGTATCAATGTATTATGAAGAGTACTGAGATTGAGGTCACCTTGAAACAGTTTACTAGAGACAGGTTATTACAGCTATTGTTGAGACAAGTTGTTAGAGTTATTGGCATAAGCTTTTGTTAATCTAAAAGGGTGCTTTCAAAGCGACCTTAGCCCGATGTTCATACGACCACTACAAGTATTCATAATTTCATCAACAAAAATACCAGTAAGCAGAATGACAGATTGTGCTAACAATTTTCTACGAAAATAATTAGGTTTTCCACCATATTTTCCTGGGATTAGATTGTATATCGCCACTGAATAGCTCCAGCTATTTTTAACATTACTGCTGGAGTGTTTAAGGGATCGAAACTTCACTACACATGATGCTATGGGATTCGGAGAATCTCATTGTTCATGAATCTTTGCCAAATTAACAAAAAGAAAATATAGTGTGGGAAATAGTGTTGAAGTGTCAGAGACCAAGTGGAAATGTAAGGAGTGATATGTTGTTGGCACTCCGTCGCTTACAACGTCGAGGGTTCCACTTGATCCGATCAACGGAACAACCTGCTCGTGAAATTAACGTGCAGGTGGCTGAGCACTCCACAGACACGTGTACCCTTAACGTAGTTCTCGGGGATATTCAGCGTGACACAGTGTGACAAGGCTGACCCTTTGAATTACAGGCACAACAGAAACAGGAAGAAAGAGTGAGAGAAAGTTGTGGTGAAAGAGTACAGCAGGGTTTGCCACCATCCCCTGCCGGAGCCTCGTGGAGCTTTAGGTGTTTTCGCTCAATAAACACTCACAACGCCCGGTCTGGGAATCGAAACCGCGATACTATGACCGCGAGTCCGATGCCCTAACCACTGGGCCATGGCGCCTCCACGGAATGATATGTACACAGTAGGAATCAGGAGTGGAACTATGATAAGTATGAAAGAAATAGTTAAGCTGCCAGGATAAGAAAGGAAAGATATTGTACTCGAAGAAATTCAACATATTGAATACGATAAGTGTGTTACAAATACAATAGCTTTAGGGAGACAATAAGCAGGTACAGCATAAAAAACAATAGGGCAACGAAATCATTCGTGTAGAATGTTGTGAAAATTGAAACCCGCTTGGTTACATTTGCTCACGAAACTGTGAGTGACATGCCTCAATCCCAAGCTAATATTTCATACTGACGCTGGAGTAACACGACCATTGTTAAGTACCAGGACTGTGCCTCAGCTGGGAATATTGTGGCTGCATGCAAGTTGCAACATATAATATGTTTGGGGACATAACCAAGTTTTGAATATCCACGTACAGATAACATGCAACGACGAAATAACAGCATCAATAAAATGAGATTCAACAAGTCGCACTATGTTTTACTGAATATGAAGAGTGTGAAAGAACAATGCAGGAACGTGGTGAAGCGAAAACCGATACCAACGTCTGCATGGTGGTCATTATTGAACATTCACAGATGTGTATATACAATTGTATATTTATGCTAATATATATGTATGTAACAGAAGGAAGAC
>NC_142933.1:87642471-87644971 GCF_046866305.1 Octopus bimaculoides
GCGGTAGCAGCCAGCCGGAGCGGTTGGGAGACAGCAGTTTTCCCGTTGAGATGGGGCCAGTCGAATGAGATGAAGATGAAGAATAAGTCTGACAGAGAAAGCTATGGTCAGCAGAAAGAAGATGGGAATAAGTCTGACAGAGAGAAAGATATGGTCAGCAGAAATGTATAGAGGGACAGAGAGAAAGCTATGGTCAGCAGAAATGTATAGAGTCCCAGTGAGAGAGAGACGGAATTGTAGTGGCAGACTGCCCTGGTCAGTGGAAGTAGCAGACCTGAAGGAAACGAACTTCGTTGTGGTAAATGCTTTTATATTATTTTAGAGAAAAAGAACTCTGAGTTGTTAACTGTGTTGTTAAATGCTTCTAAAAGAAAGGAAAAGAAAAGAAATACAAAGGAAAGAAGCAGAAGAACTTTGTTGTCAAATGAAACTTGAGACACGAACTTTGCGATGTAAAAATGATTGAAAAGCTTATAATTGTTTGGAAACTTTGTCAACGTTATTGAACTGTCATGCCATGTATTGGAATTGTTATTATGTAATGTTCTATTCTAATGTTTTAAATGTATTCTGTGATGTTATGTAAAAAAAAAGAAAAGGTTACCCAACGCATGGTCTTCGTGTTGTTTCTTCTTCCACTCCTTTTGCCTGTGTTGTTCTTCGTTACGTGCTCCAGCCGGGGCTTTATTATCGGTCAGGGTGACCGACAGACGAGTTGCTAGCTCACTGAGCGTACGAGCGTTCGCGCGCGTGCGCGAGTCCCCTCTTCGGTATTAAGGAGGTGCTTCGCGTGCGGGCGTTCGTAACAATATATTACAACTCAACACGTGGGGATAATCGAAATTTCTCCCTTTCTCTTACTGATCAATAAGTATCGAGACTGTTGCCATAACAACGAAGTTAAAGCATGTAGAGTGAAACCACTTTGTAAAGATTGACCTTGAACTTGGCTGTGCTTGTGCACTTAGTTTTAAAGTACTTGCTCACTTCTGCTGTTTACAGGAGCGCTTGGAATGAAGGTGTGTAGCGGGTGATCGTCGCATGGACAATGAGAGAGGACGTTAAAGTGGCGACACCTGCTCAGAAGCCTACGCTAAGTTGCAGAAAGTGTATAGAGAGGAGTGTATGAGCCGCACACAAGTGTACGTGTGGTTCAAACGTTTCCAAGATATTCGAAAAATGTCGGTATTGACGTACGTTCTGGGAGACCTGCAACCAGAAAAACTGAGAAAATCATCGCAGAAGTGCGTGCAGCTGTGAGGGGAAATCGTTGAATCACCATCCATGAGTTATCAGAGGATGAGCAGATTAGTTACGGTCCAGTTCAGTCCATTGGGTATGAGACGAATGTCTGCCAAGTTTGTGCCAAAAATGCTCTCAGCTGACCAAAGTGACAATCGGGTTTCAGTGGCACAGGATTTCCATGATTTTGTCAGGAATGATAAAAACTTTTTGAAAACTTTGCGTAGGCCTCTGAGCAGCTATCGTCAAGCTTTTGGCAAACTTTGATGCAGATTCTTTGCTCAACATTATCTGTCAAGGTCAAAGCGACGATCACACGCTACACACGTCCCTTCCAAGCACTGCTGTAAGCAGCGGAAGTGAGCTAGAACGTTTAAACTTAGTGCGCATGCAAAGCAGAGTTCAAGGTCAATCTGTGCCAAGCGGCTTCACTGTGCGTTCTTTAGTTGCGTTACTATGGCAACAGTGCGTATACTTATTGAGCAGACAAGGTACACACACACACTCATATATGTGTGTGTGTTTGGAGGGATATATTAAACGGGCGGATACTGTATTGGCTGTTAGTTAAGTTCTAGTTAACTGCTAACAACTTCGGTCAGAATTTAACATCTGTGACTACTATCTGTTGTTAGGGAATCCTCAGATAAATAGAGAGATGGAAAATGAGAAATAGACAAAGAAGTGTACTATAGACAAGAGATACATTTAAGTTCATGCACATAGATACTTACACACGCACACACATACTAGCACTTGTAATTATATATATATGCATATATTATGCATTCATATATATGTATATATGTATGTATCATGTATTCATATATTAATATATATATATATATATATATATATATATATATATATATATATATATATATATATATATATATATATATGATTATTCCTATACATATTTACACACACATATAAAGAAAGATATATAGAAAATAATAAAGATTATAACTACAGGGAAATAAAAAAGAATCGTTAAGAAATCCACCTTGACCATGCTAATCTCTGCTGTCGTCAATTTTGTCCAGAAACATCTGCATACTCAGGAAGGTGAAAATGTTAGCCCCGCAAGACAACATTGGAGGCGACAGAGAAAACACACAGCAAGGCCGGAAATGACCACGCATTTCAGAAACGGGGACACTTTGCTTTCATGTAGAATATTAATTAACTTATGTCTTCCAGACATTCCAATTTCAAAGAGATTGATGATTGTAAGCGCTTCCGGACAATCTGCTAG
>NC_142933.1:87647471-87649971 GCF_046866305.1 Octopus bimaculoides
TGAGATCCAACCGTTAACATTTTCGCGAAGGAAGCTCTCGAAGGAAGAATTTTCAAAAGAGATAAAAAGTATAAAAATTATAAAAAGAAATGTTCCTTTGTTACTTCGTAGTAGATTATCACTAATCTTAAACTTCTTTTAATCTCTTTGCGGAGGATTATTTTATTTTGTTCCTTGTTTCTTTTTCGTTTTTTTTTTTATTTTTTGCGTGCTTTAATTAGATTTTGGTAATTCCAATAAAATGGGATCACCGATGTAGAACCGCTCTTGTTACCTAGCTTTTATATATAATGCATTATATACTTTAGTACACAACATTCGTGTATATATATATATATATATATATATATATATATATATATATATATATATATATGCATATACTTGCTGTAGGGCTGGGATATATAATAGTCTTATATATCTGTGATCCTGTTTGTGTGTAGTTATATACTGTGTGTATAAATATACATACATACATATATACGTACATGCACACACACGCATTCACTCACTCACAGATGCCTATGTGTGCATACTGATGTATTTATTCAATATGAGTGTAAATGTATTTGTGTAGTGTATGTGCGTACGCGTTTCGCTCGTTCTTTCCCGGTCTTTCCCCGCTCTCTCGCGCTCTTTCTTTCCCTTACTGTACGTATGCACAGTTCTTTCGTCATACCTTCGACTGATTTCTCATTCTTCTTCTTCTTCTTCTTCTTCTTCTTCTTCTTCTTCTTCTTTTCCTTCTCCTTCTATTTCTTCTCCGTATGCAAAAGAAAGAAGAGCGGGCTTGTCTTATTCTTGAATTAAGTAGATATATGTATATATGGGAAGAATCCTGTGTATTTCAAAGACTTTCAAAGTGAACCGTTCTCCGTCTTACAGAGAAGATTCCACATCAACCTTATACTCCATACCTTTTACACTCACACCTATTCTCGTTTGAAATACTCAGAATGCAGACATCAAAACTACGAAAATGACAAAATTGGAAAACTTCTGAAAATCCTTTTGAAGTGGTTCCGTTGCACTTGCTCCGGCTATTGTTGTTGTAGTTACTGCAATCGTTTTTGTAATTGTTATTATTGTAGTGGTTGCTGTTGTTATTATTATTATTATTATTATTATTATTATTATTATTATTATTATTATTATTATTGTTGTTGTTGTTGTTGTTATTATTATTATCATTGTTATTGTTATTGTTTTTGTTGTTGTTATTGTTGTTGACGTTGTTATTGTCGTGTCGCTACTGTCGTTGTTTTATTGGTGGTGGCGGTTGTGGTTGTGGTGGTGGTCGTCGTCGTCGTCGTTGTCGCAGTGGTGGTTGTGGTTGTGGCTGTGATGCTGGTGGTGATAGTGGTGGTGGTGGTGGTGGTGGTGGTGATACTAATGGTGATGGTGATGGTGGTGGTGATGGTGGTGACGGTAGTGGTGATGCTGAGGATTATGGTGATGGTGGTGTTACTCCAATCATTATTGTTGTTGTTTTTCTAATTCTCGTCGTCCTTACTGTTTTCATTATTTGTTGTTGTTCTTATTGTTGCTGGTAGTAATGGTGGCAGCGGGAAAAAGACTATTGGCAATTGTGATGATGTCGGTGATGATGACGGTGATGATGACGTTCTCTCTGTTCATGATGCTGTTGTTATTGCTGCTGTTGTTTCAGCCCTCGTTCCTTTCGTCGTTAACGTTATCGTGGGGTCTTAATTTTGTTACTGTTTGATAACATCATTAAGATGATTGTGATGATGATGATGAAACAGAAGAAGAGGAAGTAGGATGGAGCAAGAAGCAGGAGGACAGGGCCCTGATGCTACTTGTGTTGCTGTTGATATACTTGTTGTCTTATATTTGGAGTTTGCTCATTCGTCGCTGTTTTTATTCCCGTTAAAGTTAGTAAATTTATTTATGCGAGATGTTGCTGCTGCTGCTTATGATGATGATGATGTTGAGGATGATGGTGGTGGAGGTGGTGGTGGTGATGATGAGGATAGTGATGATGACAATGATGATGATTATATCGACGACGACGACTATGACGACGATGATGATGATGATGATGATGATGACGACCACAGCCACGATGATAATGAAGATGATAACCATGATTACGATGATGATGATAATGATGATGATGATAACAATGGTGGTGGTGGTGGTGGTGGTGGTGGTAGTGATGGTGCTTGTTGTGGGGAGGTATAGTGATATTGGTGGTGATGGTAGTGCTACAGTTGGTGGTGGTGCGGGATAGAGTAGTGCTGAAGGTGCTGGATGGGGCAGTGGTGGTGGTCGTCGTCGTCGTGCCGGCGGTGGAGGCGGTGGCGGTGGCGGTGGCGGTGGCGGTGGGGGGAGGCGGTGGTGGTGGCGTGGGTGTGGAGGCATGGGGCGGGGGCGTAGGGCTTGTGATGGTAGTGGTGGCAGGGACGGTAGTAGTGCGGGTTGTACGCATGTTGCTGAGAGTTTCGAAAATGCGAGTAGAATTTCAGTATTCTGTAAG
>NC_142933.1:87654971-87672471 GCF_046866305.1 Octopus bimaculoides
GAGGTTTCTGATTCAAACACATTAATCCAGCAATTTTCTAAGAAATGGTCGTGGATTAATCGATTATACCGACTCCAGAAGGTGGAAGACAAATTTGACCACGGTATGATTTGAAACCAGAACAAATGCTCTAAAACGTTGTAACGTGTCTCACCAACTCTAACTTCCAAACACATTGAGTTTCTCACTCTCTTATAACTAAATCAACGCATTTTCGTAAATTAAATTTTAATATTATTTAAATATTGACCTTCATGATTCGAGCAACCTTACATTTCATTTCTTCTTTTTTTATATGTATAATATTGTACATAAGCAGTTTATCTTTTGCTTCTTAACTTTTTACTTGTTTCAGTCATTGGACTGCAGCCATGCTGGAGCACTACTTTGAAAGGTTTAGTTGTGCAAGTATACCTCAGTACTAATTTTTATGTTAGATATTTATTCTATTGGTCTCTTTTCGACACATCTGTAAGTTACGGAAACGTGAGCAAAACAACATCGGTTGTCTAGGGGTGGCAGAAACACACATAGATACACTCACATGGGTCAGCCCATAACTACTGCAGTTTTTTTTATACTTCTTTTATTTTTCAAAATTTAGAAAACAAAGTTAATCTAAAATATACTCTCCTTCATTTTCTACAATGCTCTTCCATCTATCCGGTAGACTTGCAAGACCCCTCTTCCAAAATTCACTTGTCCGTGATGAAAAATACTCCTCCAGTACTGTTCTTACCTCGTCTACAGAATTCATATTTTTTCCGTCGAAATAAATTTGAAGACTGCGGAATAAATGATAATCAGATGCAGCAATGTCCGGCGAGTATGGATTGAACCCGAAACAACGTGGCTGCAAAATAAGCTTCTTAACCATACAGACATATCTGCACCTAGTTCTTTGTTAATAACAAAACACACATACTATTCTTATTCTAATTCCGATGACGAAGGCAGGATGAGACCATAGACCGCTGTGATCATGTGACTGTTAATGTCTTCATGACATAGAAACCTATCGACTCATGATTTTCGCTGTATTAGTTTTGCTGATGCAGACCAAACTAATTTCTTTGGACTCTAGTTTTCTTTCTTTCTACAGAGAAATCTTTTGTTTATATGAACTGAAAGAATAGTCGAGATATTTGGAACCCAACTATTGGTATTTCGAGTGGTCGACTGACATGGTTCTCACCTCTGCAACGAAACTATAGCTCTCATTTTCACATGGAAATAAACGGCTGGAGACCTGGCGGTGGTGGGTGATGGTGAATATATCAGGAAGCTATGGCGTTTACTCCAGCTAATTAAGGGAAGTGTTTTCAAACCAAGAATCGTTATCAAATCACAAATTTGGTTCACCTTCTCTGCAGACAGACGGAGCTGAGGAGAAATAAATAGATGAAGAAATGGTGGGTGGCGGACGGGAAGAGAGGACATTCGTTAATACTGCGATTACAAAGAGGAGAGAAAAAAAAAAGCCATCGAGTGAGAGGGAGGAATATGAAAAGGAAGAGACAGAGATCGAGACGGTGCATATTACTTCACAGTTAAAGCGTTGCTCAACATTAAAACAAAACACAAATGTTAAGAGGAATAAAACGATTTCATGGATTCGACATCAGGTTTGTGACATTTTCAAGAGTTCACAAGATCTGCGTGTTGTTGTTGTTGTTTTTTTGTTGGTCTTGCATTTGATATTATTATTGGTGGCGTTGTTGTTTCTATGGTAGCATGTTGCCAAAAAGCTAGTCTTTTTGTTAGATTTTTGTGGCGTGGATGAAGAAGTAAAGCCAGTGAAAAAAAAAAAAATTGCACAGTTAGATAGAAATTCAAAGCAGAGATATGGCGTGGGGCGCTTCAGATAGACGAAATTTTGGTAAAAGGAAGCTAAACGGAAATAGCAGGCAAAATTAAAGAAAATATAATTTCTTTCATTTTCTTTCTTCTTTTTGTCGCTCCTTTTCTCCTTTTTTCCTTTTCTGCTTTTTTTTTTTTCTTTTTCTGTTCTTAGATCGATTTCTTCCAGAATAGAAAGGCGTGAGATCTTTTTCAAATATTTCATCTGAAAGTTCTAAAAAGCAGTATGAGGTTTTAAGGTGGACATCTGAAGAAATATTAAAGAAGAAGAAAAAAAAACGAGGGCAAAAATTGCTTGTGAGGACGTCAGTAGAGTTGAAAAGAAGGATGGAGTTATCGATGAGATAGTGGAGATGGAGAGAGACAGAGAGAGAGGCTAGTGGTAAGAACATTCGAGAGGTGGTGTCGGGGATAGAAATGAAGCGATGTATATGAAGATGAAGAGAGAAACTAAGGAACTGATGACGATGGTAGTAGTGGTAGGGATAGTAGTGGTGGTGGTGGTGATAGTAATCCTCATAGTGGCACTGGTGGTAGTTGATTTGGTTTTCGAGGTGATATGGTGCTTGTGGTGGTGATCGCCGCGGTGTGTATGTTGATGATGAGGATAATGGTTGTGCTGGCGATGATGGTGATGAGGCCTTTGGTAGCATCTGTAGCGGCGGTGGTGGTGGTGGTGGTGTTGGTGTTTGTGTTAGTGTTTGTGTTGCTGCTGGTAGTGGTAGTGGTGGTGGCAAATTTAAATGGAGATAGAGAAAACGAAGAAGGGAAAAAAGTTGAAAACGAATTGAGAGAAAGTGGATAGAATTATACAAGGAGAGAACGTGAGAGAAAAGACGTCGGGTTTTTAAACTACAGACAAGTAATGGGATATACGGAGAGTAAAGAAAATAGAGAGTATGAAGATGAACCTAGCGTAACAAATAAATCAAAGAACAGGGTGAAATTCGAAAGGGAAACAAGGGGAGGGTCACAGGATTGCTTGTACATATACATATATGTATATATATATGTATATATATATATATATATATATATATATATATATATATATATATATATATATATATATGTATGTATATGTATATATATATATATATATATATATATATATATATATATATATATATATATATATATATATGTATGTATATGTATATATATATATATATATATATATATATATATATATATGTATGTATATGTATATATATATATATATATATATATACATATATATATATATATATATATATATATATATATATATATATACATATATGTATATACATATATTATGTGTGCCCCCGAGTTTCAGCCGTGTTTGCACACGATCTTTAGGCAAATATACGCAGCGCACATATGCATACATACAATTATTTGTGTGTGTGTATATATATATATATAGAGAGAGAGAGAGAGAGACAGAGTTGTAACTCTTTTAAATAATATATTCCTCTATACACTATCATAGAAACTCCTTTTTTATTTTTTAATTATTATATATATATATATGTATGTATATACATATTTATGTATGTATGCATATGCACATATATCTCTATATATATATTTGCATAATACGTATATGTGTATGTATATATAGATACAGGTACACACACACACACACACACACACACACACACACACACACACACACACACACACACACACACACACACTCAGACACGTATTCATGCAGAGATATTTGTCTGTTATAAAAAAAAATTACCGAACACGTGATACAATACCATAGTAGAATGTACTATTATATTACGGCTGACCCAGTAAACTGTTAATATAGAATTTCTCAGACGTGCAGATGGTTCTACAGGCAGGTAAAAAAGAAACCTACCTGGCACGGAAGAATCCTTTGCTAAATTTCTATTTAAGCATATTTAGAAATCCAACAAAAATATCCATTTTCTTTTATGGATATCGGATTCTATATGAGATAGTTAACACTCTACATGACGGATGCAAAATAATTAAATTATCCAAATCTACATAACAAAAAATAAAAAAAACACAAGCACAGGTATATATGACAGTATGTGTTTTTCACATAGAAGATCTAAACTTTGGGAATCGAGGAAATATTGTTCAAATCGGCCTAAGTAGTCGTGTACCTCTCAGGGCAAAGTTGATCACGGCAGGACATAGAGTAGCGAAAATATATACCGCAGCGCATTAAGTTCAGTACTCAAACGATTATTCGAATGCATTGCCCCATATGATATTCATGTGGAAGAGAAGCATATGTTAAAAAAAAACCTTAACTCTTATACAGACCTTGGCAAGACAATAAAGATTTTAGCTAAAGGCCAATAGTTAAACTTTCAGAGAGAGCATGGCTGTGCGGTTAAGAAGTTCGCTTTGGAACTACGTGGTATGATGTTCAGTGCAACTCTGCGGCATTTTGAGCAAATATCTACTGGTCTGGGCCGAACAATGTCTTGCAAGTGAATTTGGAATTTCATAGGCGGAAACTGCATAGAATGTGTGTGTGGAGGGGGCGCGTGTGTTATATATAAATATATATAGGCGCAGGCGTGGGGCTGTGTGATAAGCTTGCTTCCCAGCCACATGGTTCTCGGTTCAGTTTCTTCTACTACGGCTTCGGGCCGACGAAAGCCCTGTGAGTGGACTTGGTACAGGGAAACTGAAAAAAGCCTGTCGTATATATCTATATATGTGTGTGTGTGTGTGTGTGTGTGTGAGTAAGTGTGTGTGTTTGTATATCTCTGTGTGTGTCTTCGTGTCTGTGTTAGTACCCCCATCACCACTTGACAGCCGGTATTGATGAGTTTACTTCCCCTGTTCAGCAAAACACACCGATAGAATAAATTACTAGGACTGAAAAATATGTTCTGGGGTCGATTTGTTCGTCTAAAACCCTTGAAGAGGGTGCCCCAGCGTGACCGCAGTTAAATGACTGAAGGAAATTGAAGAATATATGGAAGGATCTGCGTGCTTCCGTGTCACCGCAACCGCAGTTTGAGCACTGATGCTGGTTTGGTTACGTTCTTATTTCTTAGTGATACAGCAAAAAACCGACAGCATAAGTACTAGTCTTCAAAAACTACAAAATCAGTAGTTCATTTCATTAAAACTCATCTAGTATTTGCCCCAGCGTGGCCGCAGCCCAATGACCGAGACAAGTGAAAGAAAAATATTCTAAGCTTAAATGTTGATAAAGTAACACAGTTAAATCGGAAACAGAAATCAAGAAACTCGATTTAGCTGCACGGATACAGGTGAATGTATCCATATACATACACATGGATACATACATACATACATATATGGCGATAAATGTCACATAATAACGTGACCGACGAGGCTGTCAGATGCTATTACGCATCGCTAGTCACAACGCGTTTTGCATTGTTTTAGCCTTCAAATGACGCCACCCCATTGGCTAGGTGAGCAGGCCAACAACCTCCCCCACCTCCACTGACAGATGGAGCAACGTGAAATGAAGTGTTTTGGTCAAGAACACACAACGCGGATCTGGTCCGAGAATTGAACCTCCGATCTATCTGTCTTTCTATCTATCGATCTCTCTCACTCTTTCTTTCGCTCTCTCTCGCTCTGTCTCTGTCTCTCTGTCTCTGTCTCACTCTCTCTCTCTCTCCCTCTCTCTCTCTGTATATATATATATATATATATATATATATATATATATATATATATATATATATATATACGTTAAGCAGAAAATGGAGAAAAGTCTTGATCAACAAGCAAATTAACTACCGTCGATTATTTCTTTTTTTAATACAAAATTTTAACATATCTAACTGCCGTTTCTGTTTCCAGTGTCTGTCAGCGCTGTCAAAGAAAATTCTGAGAATATTATTCGTCATATTTTATAGCACATCCGATCTGTTACAGGCGTTTCATCAGAGTGAAGAGAAATACTTAATATAAAAGAAGAGAAGAGAAAAGAACATAAAGAAAATATATAATTTTGATGGGGGGGGGGGGGGATTAGTAGATTACATCGAGTCTAGTATATCTCTTTATCTATCTATCTATCTATCTATCTATCTATCTATCTATCTATCTATCATCTAAGTTAAGCCGATAATGGAGAAAGTTCTTGATTAACAAATTGTCTACCAGTTGCGTACTGGGGTCGATGTAATCGACTCATCCCTTCTCAAAAAAATTGCTGCCCTTGTGGCAAAATATGAAACCATTATGAACCAGCATCATCATCATCATCCTCATCATCATCATCATAGATGGTGTTGATACTTTTGTTGTTATTATATTCGGAACTGGAATGTGTATTTCGCTTCTTTTTTTTCTTTTCCTTTTTTATCTCCCCGCAATTTTGTTTTTAGTTCTTCAAATATACGTTTCTATTCCTTTTTTTTTTTCTTAACGTATTTTTTCCTCGCCATTATTTATTGTTTGTCGTATATTATTCAAGGATTACTCTCTATTGTACTTTCATACAATTTTCTTTTTTCTTCACCTTCTTCTTCTTCTTCTGACACATCTTACTTTACACTTAATAACTATCTCTCACTGCATTGCCGCCATCATAAGCAAAGTTATATTACAACGACAAAGAAGAGATTTGTTTATATTTCTTCTTGCTTCTCCAGTATTGCATTTTTTATCGTTCTCACTGTTGTTGTTGTTATTACTATTACTACTATTATTATTATTATGATTATGATTATTATTATCATTATTATTATTATCATTATTATTATTATTATTATTATTATTATTATTATTATTATTATTATGATTATTATTATTATTATTATTATTATTATTATTATTATTATTATTATTATTATGATTATTATTATTATTATGATTATCATTATTATTATTTATATTATTATTATTATTATTATTATTATTATTATTATTATTATCATTATTAGTATTATCATTATTTATATTATTATTATTATGATTATCATTATTATTATTTATATTATTATTATTATTATTATTATTATTATTATTATTATTATCATGATTATTATTATTATTATTATTATTATTATTATCATTATTATTACCACCATTATGGTTATCACTACTACTACTACTACTACTACTACTACTACTGCAACCACCATTGCTGCTGCTGCTGCTGCTACTATTACTACAATCATCACAGTCATCACCATCATCAGCACCATCATCATCATCATCATCATCATTATTATTGTTATTATTATTATTATTATTATTATTATTATTATTATTATTATTATTATTATTATTATCATTATTTTTGTTATTATCATTATCATTATCATTATTATTATTATTATTATTATTCAGTAGTTTTATTTTTATAGCGTTCTTTCACTTCAATACCTAGCGCAGCACTGTGTGCCTTATTATTATTATTATTATTATTATTATTGTTGTTGTTGTTGTTGTTGTTGCTGCTGTTGTTGTTATTATTATCATTATTATTGTTATTATTATTATGTTGCTTTTGATTTTGGTTTATTTCGCCCGAGCCAACAAAACTGCTTTTGAAAGTAACAATTTTTACTGTATGTAATTTGCTACCTGTAAACAAGACTCTTTAAAGAATTGTAAAACCTTTAATTTCAAGATATATTGTGATAAAAGTTTCAAAGATAAATTTCGAAATTAAGTGTTTAGAGGAGGTTTGGAAAAACAAATACGAGACTACTCAGAAATACATATATTTCTATATACATGCATACATGCACAGATATATATATACATATATATACATATATATACATATATACATATATATATATATATATATATATATATATATATATATATATATGTGTGTGTGTGTGTATATATATATATATATATATATGTATATATATATATATGTATATATATGTATATATATATTCATATATATATATACATATATATACATATATATATATGTATACATATATATATATATATATATATATATATATATATATATATATATATATATATATATATATATGTATATATATGTATATGTATATATATTCATATATATATATATGTATGTATGTATGTATACATATCTGTGCATGAGTTTGCATAAACACACAGACACAAACACAAACGCACATATATATATACACGAATACAGATACATCGTTATCATCATCACAGTGATGATGGTGATAACGATGTCGGTGATGACGAAGATGATGATTATGATGATCAAGGTGATCATCATGACTGTGATGATCATGATGATAAGGCGGTAAAAAAGGATTCTTAAAAAACATCATAATAAAAAAAAAAGAATAACGATAAACACGACAATAATAATTATAATGATGATAATACCTTGGGATAAAAAAAAAATGTTTCGGTATAGGGATAGGAAAAATATGTTTTATTATTGATTGTAAGAAAATTGTTGGAGAGTAAACTGGATGTATGCGTGCGCGCATACGAGTCCGTGTTTGCACACACACACATACACACACACACACATATATATATATATATATATATATATATATATATATATATATATATATACGTACATGCATATATACATGTACATAAATATATACATATATTTATATATACACACATATATATGTATATGTATATAAATATATACATATATATATAAACACACACATATATATATATGTATATACATGTATATATATGTGCATACATACATACATACATATACATACGGAAAGTGGATGGGACAGAGTGACAGGAAAAATGTAGAAGAGATAGAGATAGAGAGGATCATAGGGGCACAGAGATGGGAACGCTAAAAGAAAATATACTGGTTCATAATTATATATATATACATATATATATATATATATATATATATATATATATATATATATATATATATATATATATATATATATATATATATATATATACATATATGTATGTAAACACATATATGTATACGCACACACACACTGACACATACACACACACAATTACACGTACTTATATGCATAGTCAGCCAAGTATATTGAAATATGCATTGAAAGTGTCTGTAAAAGTACATAAGTAGAATCTTACACACCAGCATTTCAACCTTGTCACGTAGACATGTCTGAGTGAGTGTGTGCAAGCTTGGACATATATATACATACACACTATATATATATATAAATATATATATATGTGTGTATATATATATATATATATATATATATATATATATATATATTTATATATATATATATATATATATATATATATGCATATATACAGTTGTTTTATATACGGGTATATATAAAATATATGTGTGTTTATATATACATATATACACATACATATGTATAAATATGCATATATGTATGTACGTACATGTGTACATAATGATATGCAGTATATTTATATATATGTATATATATATATATATATATATATATATGTATATATATATATATAAATATATATATATATATATGTATATATATATATATATATATATATATATATATATATATATATATATATATGTGTATACATGCATATATATGGATGTATGTATGTGTGTACATATATGCATATTTATATACATATGAAATATATGAATATATATACGTATGATGTATATATGTATATGTATTACGTACATACATACACACATAAGTGACTGTATGTATTTTTCCTTTACCAGTACATGTGTACAATTTAGTGTATCTCAAGGGAGATGTAGGGGGAAATAACAAATAACAATAAGAAAATTTTAATAAATAGATGTAAAAAATACGATATACATATATATATATATATATATATATATATATATATATATATATATATATATATATAATATCAATAGAAAATAATACTACAGTAATCGAGGTGAAAAAAGGAAAAAAATAATATAGTGTTAATATACCAAAGGTATATCACTGTTGTTGTGGAGTGCAAAATTGTCGATTTGAATTTTTTTAGCCTTCCATTTTTATTTACTTGTTTTGAGAGGTGAGGGCTTTTTTATTTATTTATTCTTCAAGTATTTTTAAAAATTTCTTTCTCTTTGGAGCTTTGCTTTTCTTTTTCGTTTATTTATTTATTTATTTGTTTTTTCCTAATATTTACTTCCCAAACATTTCCACGTAAGAAAACAATATCAGAGGGTAAGTTGTGTTAGTTGCGTAGTTACTATAGAACAGCAACATCATCAACACTATCAACAACAGCAACGTGTTCAACTCTATCAACAACAGCAGCAGCATCAGTGTCATCATAATAAGTACCAGCAATTACAATAATAACAATGTTATGCGTTCCACTATTGGCACAAGGCATCATATTTTATGGAGATTGTGTAAGTCGATTACGTCAACCTCAATATGCAACTGGTATTTATGTTATTGACCCTGAAAAGATAAAAGGTAAAGTAATCCCCTCCAAGCGATTGCTTGGAAAATGTATGGCGAATTGGAGGACGAACCTGACTGCATACCGCAGAAGTTTAGGCACAGTAGAAATCAGGAGAGGCATCTTCCAAATGAACAGCCTGTCCCCACTTATTTTTTTACTGTGCTTGTTACCACTAACACTGATTCTGAGGAAAGCAAGGGCTGGGTATGCGTTCAAAAGCCGCCAACAAAAATTCAATCATTTGTTATTACTTATGGATGACCTCAAACTTTATGGTAAAGATGGAGCCCAAGTCAGTTCCCAACTAGTTGATACGGTGTATACTCTCAGTGCTGATATCAGAATGGAGTTCGGCCTGAGAAAGTGTGGTGTGTAAATCTTGAAGAGAGGTAAAATCAAATGTATGGACGGGCTAACGATGTTGAAAAAACTGGATGACCACGCTGGGAAAGGCTTTGATCAGAGTTCTGCAAGATAATATTAATTGGCCTATGAATATACAACAACAACAACAATAACAACAAACATAAACAAATCGAGTAACTTTTATCAAAGATGACAGCCAAAACTCGTCGCACGGTTTAATATTGCCATCTAGCAATGAGGGTAACTTTAATGGAGTCCACTATGAAGCAGATAGAAGAGACGGGTTATAAGTAGTTGGGGATTTTGGAAATGGATAAATTGATGCAGAAAGAAATGACAGAAAAATTTAAAGTGGAGTACTTGCACAGACTGAGACTGATCCTTAAGTCGAAATTGAACGGACGGAATAAGATCGAAGCTATCAACACCTGGGCGATTTCACTACTTAGATATGGAGCAGGGGTAATCGCATGGACAGTAGACGAACTAAACAGCTTAGACAGAAAGACAAGGAAGTTGCTAACTAGATATGGTCTCGCAAAAAGTGACACGGACTATATGTATCAAGAAAAAGAAGGAGAAGAGAATTTATTGGATGCGAACACAGCATTAGAGCAGAAGAAAACAACATAGCATTGTATGTATAAAATGCCTCAGAACCGCTATTATTATAAGAAGGTCAAGCTTGTGTAGGATGAAAGATTGCAAAGATAAAGCACTGCACAAGCAATTGAAAATGAATGAAACTAAAAATAATTGGTTAAACAAAAGAATGCATGGTCAGTTTCATAGGAATGTTGAAGAAAAGAGAGACAGGGAAAAAGATGGCCGTGGATGACTTCAGCTTGACCCAAATACTTGCAACAGAGTGGACTCCATTAAAGTTACCCTCATTGCTAGATGGCGATATTAAACCGTGCGACGAGTTTTGGCTGTCATCTTTGATAAAAGTTACTCGATTTGTTTATGTTTGTTGTTATTGTTGTTGTTGTTGTATATTCATAGGCCAATTAATATTATCTTGCAGAACTCTGATCAAAGCCTTTCCCAGCGTGGTCATCCAGTTTTTTCAACATCATTAGGTAATGTAGAGGGCGGTAAAATATACCCAAAAAGATTGGATGGTCAACGCTAGAATGCTTTTGATCGGAGATCTGCAAAACACTGGCTGGCCCCGGGTTTAAAATGCCACAAAAATAATCAACAAAGAGTCCTATTAAGCATTCAATAATCATAACCACGAAAATTTTACCCTGTCTTGTTGTTCAATAATTTAGACAGGTTTGTCAAGATTATGACAATATACCTTCTTCTAAAGCTTCAATGGATTTTCAAAAAGTACAATATTTCTTGAGAGTCTATTATTCTTCTTCTCAAACCGAAGATGAAAACGATGCGTAAACAAAGACCAATATAAGCTTCTAACGACAGTAATATATAATCGATGTAAGAAGACCTACAAATGGTTGTGTTTTGTATATTCTCAGAGAGGTAAAACTTCAAAATGAATAATATAAAAGCACACAGATAAAATATGACGAAATATCATTAGCACAAAACGTAATGAATGGTATTGGAGAATGTATTTATATGACGGCGATATCAAGAGTTCTGCAGTTATTATTAGGACGAGAGACTTAGATATAGGTGCTGGTTATTCTTTGTATGAATTACTAGATATCTGTAGCTCGTATCGAAGGGAGTGAGAGTGAGGCAGACAAAATAGAAAAGAAAGAAGGAAAGACATATATTAAAGAAGGTAAATTGTGAAAAAAGAACAAAAACAAAACAGTAAGGAAGATGACAAAAATGACAAGGTATAAATAGTTACGTTCGCGAAAAGATTACGAACGGGAAAATGATGGCAAAGATGACAAGAATGATGAAGGTAGTGATATATAGGGAGAGATTATGGAGATAGAAATAATTACGCGCGGCGAGTTTGTGTGTGTGTATGTGCGTGCGTGTTTATAACGATTTTATCATCCTTATCATTAAATTTCTGTATACCCATGTATCTCTCTCCCACATTTTATCCTTTCTTTCTTTCTCTTTATAAATGTCAATATAAATATGTGTGTGTGCGTATGTGTGTATGCATACATATATGCATACATGATAGATCGCTAACCACTACATTTTTCTCTCCTTGTTTCTTTCTGTGTTCCTTTCTGTGGAAGAGCGTAGGCTCGAAACGTTAAAGACTTTTTTCAATTCCCGAGCGTTATACTAATACATCTATTTGTTTTCTACACCACCTGTCTTCGTCTGTTGTTTTGTTTTTTGTGAATTCTCCCAATATATATATGTGTGTGTGTGTGTGTGTGTGTGTACATATGTAAATATGTGTGTGTATGTTTGTGCATATCCTGACTTACTACCGCATATCAATCCTTGTCATCCTAATCGCTAACTTCTACGTATTACTGTCTCTCGCACTCTCTCTCTCTCTCTCTCTCTCTCTCTCTCTCTCTCTCTCTCTCTCTCTCTCTCTCTTCTCTCTCTCTCTCTCTCTCTCTCTCTCTCTCTCTCTCTCAATAGATCTTTAATAATTCGTTAAAATTGTTTTTGTACGAATTCTGCTTGAAACGCCATTCTAGATAATATCCGAAGTAAAACATTACGTAATATTTTCGATTTTAGACATTAGAGTGGTACTTCTTCAAACTTGAATCAAATTGTGCCTCCACCCACGCCACCGTTTTGCCATCGTGAAACAGGATTCTCTGCAGTTAGAGAATTTTGGCATAAGTCTGGAATCCGACAGCGTTGATAGCCCAGGGCCTGTGCTGAGTTCTTCACTGGAAATACTCTACTTTTTACCCTACCAGACCAAGGATACATCTCAACATATATAGTAAAGTTTATTTGCCAACGTAAAGTGGCAGTCCTGCTTAGGACTATATTACATCGTTTCCAGCTGGTTACCGTCATATCATCTGTGCCCGTATACTGCAGGTATCCCTAAGGCTTGAGGCGGAGCATTCGCTCCCTTGCTCACAGTATACGGACACAGATGAAGTGCCGGAAGCCAGCTGGAAAAGGTGTTTTCCTGGGGCTAAACAATAGTAACATCGTCCTTAGCAGGACTGCCACTTTACGTTGGCAAATAGACTTTACTATCGAATACTGTTACTACATAATTCTCGCTCAGAGATTTAAAACTAGATTTTCTTTTAAACACACGCACATACACACACACACATACATACATACATATATATATATATATATATATATATATATATGCGTGTGTGTGTGTGTGTGTGTGTGTGTGTGTGTGTGTGTGTGTGTAGATAGATAGATAGATAGATAGATAGATAGATAGATAGATAGATAGATAGATAGATAGATAGATAGATAGATAGATAGATAGATAGATAGGATGGTCTTAGTTGAAAGCAGAAAAAGGCTATACTAGCCATTGGATGGCACTCGATAAATCTGAGTAGAGTAGATAAAGTCAATCATGAGTACCAGCCACTTAATAGGATCTACGTCCTCGACTTGAACCCTTCCTCATAAATCAACCAGCCTCGAGCCAAAATTATAAAGGATATTAATCCTTCCTACTATAGGCTCAAGGCCAGAAATTTGGGGGCAGGAGGCTAGTCGATTACATCTGCTACTTATTTTAATCGACCATGGAAGGATGAAAACCAGAGTCGTCCCAGACGTAATTTGAACTCAAAACATAAAGAAGGAAGAAATGCCGCTGAACATTTCGCCCGGCACGCTAACGTTACTGCCAGCTCTTTGTCTTAGTAATAATAATAATCCTTTCAATTATAGGCACAAAGTCTGCAATTCTGGGAGAGGGGGTTAGTCGACTACATTAACCCCAGTGCTTGACTAGTACTCCGAAGGACTGAAAGGCAAATTCGATCACGGTGGTGTTTTGAACCTCAGAACGTAAGGAGGGACGAAATGCCACTCGCGTGCTAATGATTCTGTCTGCTCACAACGTTGAGAATAATAAGCGTTTCGACTATAAGCACGAGGCTTCAAATTTGGGGTAAGGGAACTAGTTGATTACATCAACCCCAGTGTTTCACTGGTACTTTTTTCATTGACCTCGAAAGGATGAAAGACAAAGTCGAGCTCGGCGGAATTTGAACTCAGAATGTAAGGACGGATGAGATGCCGCTAAGCATTTTGTCCGGCATGCTAACGATTCTGCTAGCTTACCATTATAATAATGGTTTCAAATTTTGGCACAAAGCCAGCAATTGTTTGGCAATGGTACAAATGGATTACATTGCCCCCCCCCCCCAATGCCCAATTGGTACTTAGTTTATCGACACCGGGAGGAGGAAAAGCAAATTAGACCCAGGTGGTATTCGAACTCAGAACATATAATCGCAAGAAATGCTGCTCAACATCTTTTCCGCAACGATTCTGCCAATTCGACGCCTGAAGAATAATAATATATCTGATATTATTATTATTATTATTATTATTATTATTATTATTATTATTATTATTATTATTATTATTAATGCTTATCTTTTTCATTGCATCTATTATTATTGTTGTTATTATTATTATTATTATTATTATTATTATTATTATTTTATGTTTGACTTTTGTTTTGCATTTGTACAAGTTGGATCCAAGTCTCACCCAGAGACCTCAAGAGACAACAAGTTAGAAGTTCATGTAGGTGTTATGCCTAGGGTACCATATATTTGGATTTGTACAGTTTTGTTCAAGTGAATGTTTAAGAAACCATAAGAAAATTATGTTTGCTTTAAAATTTGAGATCACATAGACAGTATTTTACGTAGGATATGGGCAGTTCCCATGAGCACTATCTTTTGGACTTCAGCCATTTTGGGGTTTCCTGGTATCTGAGCTAGGTAGTAATCAGCCCGTTTCGCTGTCATTCCCAGGGCACCTATGACAATAGGTATTGTTTTCGTCCTCAGATTCCACATTTTGCTAATTTCTATTTCAAGATCTTTATATTTGCTCAGTTTTTGGTAGGTCTTGACAGATACGTTTATATCAATTGGGACAGTCATATCAATGAGGAGGCATGATTTTTGTCTGAAGTCTTTCAGTATGATGTCTGGCCTATTTGCGTCTATCTTTCTGTCAGTTTGAATGGTGAAGTTCCAGAGGAGTGCAATGTGATCATTTTCAAGTACTGGGGGTGGTTTGTGTTCCCACCAGTTTTTATCATGGGGCAAGTCCAGGTTTTTGCATATTACCCAGTGAATATATTGTGCAGCTCTATCATGCCTGTTGAGATACTCTGTAGGCGCAAGCAGACTGCACATGGAGACAACATGATCGATGGTCTCATTTTGTTGTTGGCATATACGACATAATGGGGAGCTGCCGTTCTTTAATATGTTGGCCTGGTAGTTCTTTGTAGGTAGGCATTGATCTTGGGCTGCTATGATAAACCCCTCTGTTTCTGATTTCAATCCAGAGGCCATTAACCATTGGTGGGTAAGGGCTTTGTCAATATCTGCATTATTCGCTCTCTTTGGGTATTTGCCATTGAGAGGTTTTCCATGCCATTTTTCAGTCATAATAGCTAAGGCAGCAATTTTAGCACGGGTTTTCAAGCGCTTAGCTTTTTCTGTAGGTGTTTCTAGTTCGTCTAATTCTTGAATTTGTTGCAATTGGAATTCACTTAGATATTCCTTTGCCTGTTTTGTTACTGAGTAAGATGCTTTCTTGCTTTCATATTTTAAGACAAGTTTTAGCATCCAGTCCTCAGAGTTTTTCATATAGGTGTCTAGGCCAATTGTGGCTACCTTCATTGATAATGCCAGCTGTAGTAGTCCTCGACCTCCCTCTTTTCTTGGCAGATAAAGACGTTCTATATCTGCCTTAGGGTGGTGCATTCTATGCATTGTCAACAGTTTTCGTATTTTTCTGTCAACATTACATATTTCAGTAATTGACCAGTTAACGATGTTGAAACTGTAAGTCACGACTGGTATGGCTAGAGCATTGATCGCTTCGATCCTGTTTCTCGCGTTCAGCTCTGTCTTCAGTATTGCTCCCACCCTGCGATAACATTCTCTTCTGATCCTTTCCCTCATCACTGAGTGCTTGATATTGTCCCCTTCAATTACCCCTAGGTATTTGTAGCTCTCCGCTGGTTCTAACTCTTTTATGACATTTTGCTGGTCAAGGTTCACATTAGATGTATTTGTCATTTTTCCTTTGATAAAGATAGCTTTTGCACATTTATCAAGGCCAAATTGCATCCTGATGTCATCACTGAATTGTTTAACAATCGCTAGTAGGCCTTTGAGTTGTTGGTCATTTTTTGCAAAGAGCTTTAAATCATCCATGTAAATGAGATGATTTATATTTTTATCAAATATTTTATAACCATACTGTGCATCATTGAGCAATTTTGAGAGCGGTATTAGGGCTAGACAGAAGAGGAGTGGTGATAGTGAGTCACCCTGGAAAATGCCACATGAAATTCTTACATCTCCAGCATTTAGAGATTCATTGTCATTGTTCAACATCAGTGTGGTTCTCCATGATCTCATACTTACAGATAAAAAGTTTCGCAGAGTAGGAGCTATTTTATACATTTCCAGACATTTCCTAATCCAGCTATGTGGTAGGCTATCAAAGGCCTTTTTATAGTCTATCCAGGCTATTGACAAGTTTTTGTGTCGCTTGTGACAATCTTCTAAGATCATCTTATTGATGAGTAGCTGATCTTTACAACCATAAGATCCACGTTTACATCCCTTTTGCTCATTAGGGAATATGCTACTTTCTATTAAAAAACTATAGGTGTACTCGGTTAGGACAGATGTTAGCGTCTTATACATTGTTGTTAAGCAGGTTATGGGGCGATAATTTTTTGGTTCGTTTGTTTCCTCATTTTTTGGAAGCAGGAATGTTAAACCATTAACTAGCCAAGAGGGCATCA
>NC_142933.1:87677471-87699971 GCF_046866305.1 Octopus bimaculoides
AAAGAGAGAAATATATACATAGAGAGAAAGAGAAGGGGTGAGAGAGATGGACAGAGGGAAGGTGAGAGAAAATAGGGGGAAAATATGCGTGGAGGTGCATAAGTTACAGTTCAGTATAGGGAATGTGTTATTACTCTAAGTTTCATATATAATTAATTCGTTAACTTGGCCTCAGAAAATTGAAACTGGCTGGCAACATTTGTTTGAACTTATGTGCGTGTCAAAATATGTGACAGTGTATATATATATATATACATCTACACGTACATATATCTACACGTACATTTATACATACGCATACACATATATGTAGACGTACATTTATAGAAGATATAATTGTGCATTCCTTGACTGCATATATGACATAAGCAAAACTGTGTACACACGCATAGCAATAAAAATGAGCGAACCAAATTCAAACATGGCGTAAACGACGTCTTATCTGTTTTGTTCAGGGAAAGCCCCGTTTCTGTTTCCCAATTCTAATATCTGACATATCAAGAGGACGCGACTAATTTATGGTTCTTGTGTGGGAAGTGAATCCCAAACAAATGAAAACGGAAATAAAAAAAACACAAAGAATGATAGAAATAAAGAATCTGCTTGTGAGTGTGGACTGAGGTTAAATATAAAAGGGGATAGGATGAGAGAACAAAAAGTGAGACGTATTTGATGACGCGTTGCATGATCGAAGAAATCCCCTCTTTTTTCAACAACTTCTGGTTTTAGCAGAAGAGCTTTTCAGCTTTCTTCAATCACTAACGTCAGGCAAACTGTATTTCATTGCTTATCATCCCATTTCCCACTCACTGTCTGTCTGTCTGTCTGTTTGTCTCTCTTTCTCTCTCTCTCTCTCTCTCTCTCTCTCTCTCTCTCTCTCTCTTTATATGCATATACATATATACAGACATACATACGTACATGTTTATATACATTCATATATTATATATATATATATATATATATATATATATATATATATATATATGTGTGTGTGTGTGTGTGTGTGTCTGTGTGTGTGTGTGTCTGTGTGTGTATATATATGTATGTATGTATGTATGTATGTATATATATCATTCGCCATGATAGATCACTAGCCACTAAACGTTTTCTTTTTTCCCTCCCGGTTTATTTCTGTGTTCTTTTGTGTCGAAGAGAGTAGGCTCGAAACGTAAAATACTTTCTTACTTCCCGAGCGTTAAACTAATACATCTGTTTGTTGTTTACACACCCATCTTCGTCTTTTGATTTTTTAAAAATAAATTCTCACTATATATATATATATTGTCATCTTTCTCCGCTTCTTAAATCATCGCAGAAAATGCACGTACTTTTTTGTTTAAAAATCAGCACTATTAAATTATAATTCTTAAATCTAACGGGAAGAAGTAAGTGGATGCATTGGTGTAAATGATAGCACACATATCGTAAATATATATATATATAAAAAGAGAGAGATGTGGGTCCGCGTCTCACGCATATGGAAAACCCACTTTTTCCCGTCGAGGTCTTATACACCCCAATATTAGGTCATTCTCTTTAGTCAGTACACGACGATCATTTATAAGCTTTAAGCGTATAAAATTTATATTATATACACGGGTTGGAAAAAATAATGGTAACACCTTAAAATTTCAAACAAATTTATTTTAATATGGGGTAGGACCGCTTTGATAGTAATTACAGCTTGAATTCTATGAGGTATGAACTCGTACAAATATTGAATTGTTTCCAAAGGAATTTTTGTCCATTCTTCAGCGAAAACAGTTTCCAGTTTTTGTAGTGACAAAGGTGAAGGATATTGACTCCTTACTTGTTTTTCTAAAATGCACCCTAAATGTTCAATAATATTGAGATATGGGAACTGTGGTGGGCAGATAAAATATTCGACCCCAGTGCTTGGCAGGCACTTACATTATTGACTCCAAAATGAGGAAAGGCAAAGTCGACCTCGAAGAAATTTGTACATACAATCATAATGCCGGAAGAAATGCCGTTATGCATTTTGTCCGGTTTACTAACGATTCTGCCAGGTCACCGACTTCATATATATACATGCATACACTTATTTCTAGCAATGCTGTGTACTATCTCGTACCCTGATTATAAATTAATATTTTTTTATGGTTATATATATATATATATATATATATATATATATATCATAAGATTTTTAAACTTTTAAATTTTCATATTCAAAAGAGACAGAGACTTCAAATTCGATATATCGAATTTGAAGTCTCTGTCTCTTTTGAATATGAAAATTTAAAAGTTTAAAAATCTTATGATATAAATATAAACTGTGAGAACGACCCTTAAGGAATCTAATTAATGATCTCCTAAGTTAAGTTCTTATGCTATATTGGTAACGGTTGCTACATCCTCTGGAAAAAAATTATTATATATATATATATATATATATATATATATATATATATATATATATATTTATATATATATATATATATATATATATCTTTTACTCTTTTACTCTTTTACTTGTTTCAGTCATTTGACTGCAGCCATGCTGGAGCAAAGCCTTTAGTCGAGCAAATTGACCCTAGGACTTATTCTTTGTAAGCCTAGTACTTGTTCTATCGATTTCTTTTGCCGAACCGCTAAATGACGGGGACGTAACACACCTCCATCGGTTGTCAAGCGATGTTGGAGGGACAAACACACACACACACACACACACACACACACACACACACACACACACACACACACACACACACACACACATATATATATATATATATATATATATATATATATATATATATATATATACATATATACGACAGGCTTCTTTCATTTTCCATCTACCAAATCCACTCACAAGGCTTTGGTCAGCCCGAGGCTATAGTAGAAGACACTTGCCCAAGGAGTCACGCAGTGGGAATGAACCCGGAACCATGTGGTTGCTAAGCAAGCTGCTTACCACACAGCCACTCCTGCGCCTATATATACACACAGACACACATACACTATATATATATATATATATATATATATATATGTATATATACATACATACATATATATATATATATATATATATATATATATATATATATATATATATATATATATATATATATGTATGTATGTATGTATGTATATATACATATATATATATATATATATATATATATATATATATATATATATATATATATATAGTGTGTGTGTGTGTGTGTATACATATATATATGTATATGTATATATTTACACACATATATGTATGGAAGTATGCACTGATTGATTGATTGATTAACTGATTATATTGATTAATAGTTGATCATATTTTTATCTCCGCGTCTATCTTCTAACGTATATAGATATTTAGCGTCCATATCTCAATTATCTCACCGTCGAAATGCTTGAATATCGATTGAACTACCTGAATATTTCTAAATCTCTCCATATATCTACATATCTATATAAATAAATTGATACAGAGTGAACGAGTGAAAGAGATGCACACGTGTAAACACACGAATACATGGACATGTGTACATATACACAGGTGTTTGTCTGTCTGTTTGTCTATCTGTTTGTCTGTCTGTATGTCTGTATGTACGTATGCTAACAGTGCAGATTTACATCTCTCTGCGTCCAAAATTCCAATCACTTCTTATTCGTTAACATTTCGTGATGGTTCTCCGCTGCCTCTATCCCCCCACCCAAGTATAGTCATTTAGTTTATTAATATTTATCATTGTTAGGGTGTCTATTTTAGAGGTTTAGAGGGTTCGGCTCACGATCGTATGGTCATGATTTCGACACAGTTTATTTCACGTTGCTCTAGTCCACCCGGTGTGCAAAAAAAAAAAATGAGTTGTACCTGTAATTCAAAGTGCCAGCCTTGTAACTTTCTGTGTCACAATGAGAACCACGTTAAGGGTTTGTGTACTTGTAGAGCAGGCTCAGTCACTTGCATGTTGATTTCCGTTGATCGGATCAACTGAACCACTCGTCGTCATAACCGACAGAGTACCAGCTTTAGTTAGAGTTAGTTACCATCATTAAGAGCGAAGACGCGTAGCCGGGCGGCTGGTGCACTGGGGTCTTGAGCACAACACAACCATTTCACACACGCGTGCGCATACGCACTCATATATCTATATGTATACACGCACACGCACTCATACATACAGAGAATGAATGTGAGATAAACAGAGAGAGAAAGAGAGAGAGAGAGAGAGAGAGAGAGAGAGAGAGAGAGTGAATGGGAGATAGAGAATGAGAGAAGGTAGGGAAGTAGATGGAGATTTAGAAAATAAATTCATTTATGCATACATTCACAAATACATGATAAATGCTTATTTGTATATCTCTGTACATCCATCGTCCAATTTCGCATGCGTCCTCTCTATCTAGCACTTCAATTATGTATATATATCTATCTTCAAATTATGCATTTTACTATATCTGTGTGTGTATATTCGGAGAGCGACAGAGATAGAAAGAGTCAGAGATGGAGACAGAAACAGAGAAAGTGAGAGAAATAGCTAGAGAATCTAATCTTTTTCTTTTCTTTTTCTCTCTCCGTATTTAGTGCAGCTACATTCCAAAGAAACATAATATAGGAAAACTGAAACGAGAAGGTCATGCGGCCAAAATTTGGTTATCATCTTAACTTAACCCGGTATTGTTTAAGCTTTGGCTTAACAACGAGAATTCTAAAAGTGTTACATTCAGTTAGATTAATCACTCTCATACTTCGTTGAACACAACATCTCATTCTCGTGTTCTTGCCCTCCTGTTAAAATATAAAGACTGACAAGGGGAGGTGTTTGACGGAAGATGGTAGAAATCATTCGCTTGAATAAATATTCAACAGGATTCCTTTCCGATGACATCCAAAAGGTTACGGACAGCGTACTGGCGTAACTGATAGCGTAGAACGAACGCGTGGAAATTTTCGAATACGAGGAAGCTAGTCACAAAAGCGAATGAATGCCTCTAAGGTGTTACTGTTTGCCAGTTTAATCTTTCAAAGTAAATCACAATTATTTCTAAATAGATGTTAATTTCTCCTTTTTGTGATCAATTTTGTAGCACTATATACATTTGCTTTCCGATTTGATCAAGTATCAGGTGAAAGAGCAGTTCTGTTTTCTTTGTTTAAATGATATCAAAAGCGTACGTAGGCACACACACACACACACACACACACACACACACACACACACACATGCGCGCACGTTCTCACTTAGTCCAAAAGACAAACGCATACAGACATCTTCAAATATATACTCGTATATTCTTATTGAAACATCTAAATGTACATCATACAAAATTTCTACATACACACACGCATATATATTATTTGATATGCCTATTTCTACATAAAAGTATATCTTTGTGAGGATGTGCAGACATATATATACATACATGTATATGTAACTACATTATATATATATATGTATATATATATATTATGAATGTATACATACATACATACATATATATATATATATATATATATATATATATATATATATATATATATATATATATATATATATATATATATATATATTTGTATATATATATATATATACAGATATATATATATTATGAATGTATATGTGTATGTATATAATCATATATATCTTGTGTTTATGTATGCACATATATATGCATGTTTACATAATGGTGATGTTGATGATGATGATGATAATATATGCTTACGCACACACATACACGCAAACACACACACACACACAAACACACACACGCATACACACACACACACATATATATACACATTTCTATATATTTTCATCCATACATGTATATATTTTCATGCATACAATCATACACGTACATGCTTGTGTATGTCTGTGTATGTCTGTGCGTATTAGAGAGAGAGAGAAAGAATGAGTGTGTGTATACAAACGGATATGTCTTCTAACAAAAGCCGTGTGAAGAGTGTGATTACGCTGTTTAATCAATCATACGTTATTATACTCGATAGATCAGGTTTGTTACATGCCATATTCAATCGAAGAATGTAAAGAAATGGTTGTATCCTCCGAACAGTTCTCCTTCACTGATTATCACAATTCTAAATAAAGATGAAAGTGCCATTGTTAGCAATATTCTATATATGCTATTGTATATGGACTGGAGATAAAACGGATATGGGATTTAATTTGGATATGGTCTTGTTGTTTTGGCTCATTTGAAAAGATTTTGACCTGATAACTGAGTCGATCAAAGAAACTTTTCATCATACCCTCCATCTATCTATTTGTGGCTTCGTATTATAGAATCCTTTGCTGTTCAGCCAAATATACTGAGGCATGGTACACTCTGTACCTTGTTGAATGATACAGATAAATAGAGGATAGTGTAGTAGAAAGGTCTTTTTCATTCTCTTTATTTTGCCCTAGCAGGTAATTACCAGACTTTATATGTTCATAAATATCTTAAATGTATATTACGTGAGTAATTTTATGTTAACTTATATTTAATGCGAGGAGCATTAAAGAAACTGACTAGAAATAATTATGCGTTGAGGAAAAATAATACCAGTACATTATTTAGAATATTACTTGGAGTATGTCCTTCTCGGGGTCTATAAAATAGGATGCCAGTCAAATACCGGAGTCCACTAAATCTACCATATCCCCACACAGAAATGGGTGGGCTTGTGCCAATGTTAGGAACTGATATGAGAAATGGTATAATTGTTTCAAATATTGCCATAGGGCCAGCAGTTTTTGAGATGGTGGAGTCAATTACACAGATTCCAGTACTTGATTGCTACTTATTTTATCGACCCCGAAAAGATAAAACGGAAAATTGATCGTGGCAGAATTTGAGCTCAGAACATAATGATAGACGAAATACCGCTAAGAGTTTTGACTGGCGTGCTAACGATTCGGCCAGCTCGCAAACTTATGAATTTATATAATAACGATTTAAAATTTTGGCACAAGGTCATTAATTTCGGGGTTAAGTGTAAATTGATTACATTGAGTCCAGTACTCGACCGGTATTTACTTTATCGACCCCGAAAGAATGAAAGCAGAGTCGACCTCGGCGGAATTCGAACTCAAAACGAAAAGACGGATGAAATGCCGCTAAGCATTTAACCCGGAGTGCTCATCGCCTAAGAAATTTAATAACCCTTTCCAGTTCCGGCACACTGTCTGGAAATTGTGGAGAGGGGGATAGTCGATCACATCGGCCCCAGCATTTGACTGCTACTTAATTTAACGACCCCGAAAGGATGAAAGGTAAACTCAGAACGTAATGACGAACGAAATACCGCTGAGGATTTTCGTCGGTGTGTTTATTTCTGTGTTTCTTATTTCTTTATTGCCCACAAGGAGATAAACACAGAGGGGACAAACAAGGACAGACAAAGGGATTAAGTCGATTACATCAACCCCAGTGCGTAACTGGTACTTAATTTATCGACCCGGAAAGGCTGAAAGGCAAAGTCGACCACGGCGGAATTTGAACTCAGAACGTAACGGCAGACGAAATACCGCTAAGCATTTTGCCCGGAGTGCTAACGTTTCTACCAGCTCACCGCCTTTATTTCTGTGTTTCTGCCAGCTTGCTGCCTTAAGGAATTTACATAATGATAACAATGGAATTTACATGGGCTCTGCTAATGTTAATTATTACGGAAAGTACGAATTGCAACGCCATTCATGTTTCGCTCTCATCAGAGAAGCAAAGACTTTCATTATCGTACTTCGTGAAGTAGCAGTGACAAAAGAATTAGTAACAAAAGAATCGGGAAGCATAAAAATGTACATTCCTGGCAGAGACAAATGGTTTCATGAATAACTGTCATAGAGACGCCATCTTGCGAAATATTTCGCTCTTCATGCACGAAATACCATTCAAGTCAACTTCAAATCACATCCCACCGAATTACCAAGTAAGGAAATTTTGGTTAGTGACGGCCATAATACTATTAATTAGAGATCTTTCGAAAAAAACTAAAGTAAAAACTAAATAACAAGAACAATGACAAATATTTTAGTCTCCCCAAACCCTTTTTTTTTTTGAGTTGATGCGATTTTGAATCGATTTACTTTAATGATAAATTCATATTTCAATCGAACCTCTGTAAATATTATTTTCAGCTAATCCTATTTTCGTTGTTGTCATGTGCCGTATGCTTACAGCGTTTTGATGACACTACAAAGAAAATCTTCCCGATTAAACGCGGATCCTCCCATCGGACGCAGCTATAGCGTTACATCGATCTGAGATTCTCAGTGTTTTCATGACGGAGATATTGAGGTGGTTTGGCATTGCCTTCCCCAAACGTGATAATTCAGAATGTGTAATCTTAAAATAAAACCTGACTAACCACTGGTAATTGCTTGAATTGGAAGATTTGGTCAATAAAGCCCGCCACATGTTGGCGCTCTGCCACGACATGGTTTTGCTTTCATTCCAACTGTGTGCCACGTTGGGCAAGTGTCTCCTGATATAACCCCTGGCCTAGGCAATATCTTCTAAGTAAAATTAGTAGATGGAAACACTCTGGAAGCTCGTCGTATGTATGCATGTTTATTTTCTTTTATTCCTTTCTGTTGAAGAGCGAAGGCTCGAAACGTAAAAGACATTCTCACCTTCTCGAGCGTCAAACTAACACACCTGCTTGTTGTTCATATACCTATCTTCGTCTTTCGTCTTTCTGTAAATTTCAACCGTATATATATATATATATACGAAGTCATGTAATTGAATGTGAATAGAATATATGCTCGTCGGTTAGGCTGTACCTGTCATTTAAAGGGCTAGACTTGGGACATTTGTGTCATTCTAACTCTAACTGAGAATTATATTAATGGTACTTATATCTATGGAATAATAACCACTTGTCACGGTAATTCAATGAGCACGGTAATTCAATGAGCACGGTAATTCAATGAGCACGGTAATTCAATGGAAACTCATTTGACAAAATCAACGTGTGAGATTATCATCGGAGCATCAAGTTGTAGGTACAAGAGCAAGTTTTCGTACACTGAAGTTCCACAACCTCTTACAATCTGAAGTAATTTCGTAGGGAACTTCAAATTCCCGTGGTCACAAATCTAGTTTAATGGGTGGCCCTGTTTTACACAAGTTTACACAGTACTCTATTAATAAACTTGTGTCATTTATATTAATGCATGGGTACTTGTATTTCCTTTAAATGTTTAAATAAATTTAATATTTATTTAATTTAGAGATGATCAACCCTGGTTCGAAAAATGCAGAAATCTGGAAAGCATTTAAAAAACTAGGTTTTGCCTGTCAAGTTATCGTTAGACCAGTGAGAACAGTCTGAATGGTTGAAACATACTGGACCCCGTTAAAGGTAACGACTAGCAGCAATCTTATCTGCAGTTACTTGATTTCCAGGAAAATATATTTGTCATTAATCTTGCTGTTATACAAGCGAATTGAAGATAAAGAAAATTACAGCAGCTGACAGTGAGTTAGAAACGATCATATGATGAGTAACGATTGGTGGAAGATACGAAAACGACTGAATGGATTCTGAGATAACGCAAAACAGACAAAATATGACAGTGAACAAAATGGAATAGATATAATAAGAATCAAGATATGAAGCTCAAAAAAGAAACACGATAAAAGCTTTTTCGCCCAGCAGCGAGAAATCATCATCTGCTTTGAGTGAATAGTATAGAGGTGACTATTTTAAAGAGTTAATAGCCAAAATTTATATGTAGGTACATATAAATCTAAGCAAGTTTTTAAAATAATATATAGATTCAACATAGAACTTTGAATAGGAAGAATTCATTAAGAAACACTATATCACATGAAACGCTGAGATAGTGACCAGACGTGACGAAACTGAAAACGAAGCAACGTAAAGAAAAAGACAAAGCAATATACACATACTGTAAAGTTTCATAAACCAAAATGAATTAATAATTTAGTAAACTATAATATAATAAGGAATTTGAATTTAAAAAATGTAAACAAAATATTTTCACTATAGCTGAAATAATTTCCTCTGTGTTTTGAAAAGGCAAGAGAAGAAATGTTAATAAAAGAAGGAACATTTACATAAATATTAATTTTGAGTATATTTTAATTAGGGAAACAACATGCAAATAGAAACGTATTGATGCGAAACGATATCACCGTATTAAGGAAACAGGACAATGAAACACCCGTCTATATGTTGGAAATTAAGCTAATTGATATTCAAACATTTTTTTTTTAATATAACTAAATATAATGCTCCGTGTATATACATACATATATATACACACACATCATCTCTCTCTCTATCTCTCTCTCTTTCTCTCTCTCTCTCTCTCTTTCTCTCTCTCTCTCTCTCTCTCTCTCTCTCTCTCTCTCTCTCTCTCTCTCGCTATATATATATATATATATATATATATATATATATATACATATATGCCGTACATCGGAACGTAATTTAATTGATGTCTCCATTCATTGAGAATATTTGCAACTGCAAACTATGGATGATCAATATTCAATCTACAGTTGGCATTACTACTTATATAACAAGAACATTGCATCTCAAATTTCTCAAGTTGAAGAATGATATCTGAATATTATAAATTACAAACTAACACATTATATATACAAAGAGGGCGTTCAACTCAGCACGTTCAAACAGTGAGTGGTGAAAGAGGAGATACAACCTATTTTATTTATAAAATCATTGTTTGTTTGTTGACACTCCGTCGCTTACGACGTCGAGGGTTCCAGTTGATCCGATCAACGGAACAGCTTGCTCGTGAAATTAACGTGCAAGTGGCTGAGCACTCCACAGACACGTGTACCCTTAACGTAGTTGTCGGGGAGATTCAGCATGACATAGTGTGACAAAGCACAATAGAAACAGGAAGTAATAGTGAGAGGAAGTTGTGGTGAAAGAGTACAGCAGGATTCGCCACCATCTCCTGCCGGATGGCTCGTGGAGCTTTTAAGTGTTTTCGCTCAATAAACACTCACAACGCCCGGTCTGAGAATCGAAACCGTGATCCTATGACCGCGAGTCCGCCGCCCTAACCACTATAAAATCATACATCATTTGTATTGTGACAATTAGAGGCAAAATTTCAGATTTTTAGGGATAACCTCGTAACCAGAGAAAGGAGTGACTTGCTTATGCAGAAGACAAAGAAACCTGTTTTATGTGTAGGATTATTTTATACATACACACATCTAAAATCGATGTTCATTTCCTGAGAATGGTTAAAAAGAAGTCGCTTCGAACGTACCAGTGTCTCCCTATATATGTTTTTCTTCTATATCCTTTCTGTATTTGCTGAGGTGATCTTTATCTCTCACATCGGATTAGTTTCGTAATACACTCACTGTAGTACTTTATGTTATTTTGTCCGCTTTAGAAGCAGGCAAATGACCACATCAACTCAAGATCTTTAGCGAGACATCATTTTGTCACATCAGGATGTAACTGATGTGACACAGACTGCAAAATTGAGGCTACACAATATGATACACAGCATCCCACCCATAAAGGACAGTCGCGGGATGGGTCAAAATGATCGTCGTATATCATATCAGCTGATGAAAAACAACAAGATCTCTTAATTCAGGAGATTGGTTACATAACCAAATACCTGCGAATCTGGAGAACTACGTTGCGTGGAAACAACTCTTTTACTTGTTTCAGTCATTTGACTGTGGCCATGCTGGAGCACCGCCTTTAGTCGAGCGAGTCGAGCAGGTCGATCCAGGACTTTTTCTTTGTAAGCCTAGTACTTATTCTATCGGTCTCTTTTGCCGAACCGCTAAGTTACGAGGACGTAAAGACACCAGCATTGGTTGTCAAGCGATGTTGGGGGGACAAACACAGACGCACAAACATATACACGCATACACATACATATATATATATATATATATATATATATATATATATATATATATATATATATATATATATATACGACAGGCTTCTTTCAGTTTCCGTCTACCAAATCCACTCACAAGGCTTTGGCCGGCCCGAGGCTATAGTAGAAGACACTTGCCCAAGGTACCACGCAGTGGGACTGAACCCGGAACCATGTGGTTGGTAAGCAAGCTACTTACCCATAGCCACTCCTGTACTTTCATGTATACATATATATATACATACACGCAAACATATACATATATATAAATGTGCATGTGTGTGTGTGCGTGTGTGTATTGAGGAACATTAAAACAAACACAAATATAAATTATTAGTTTTCGTACTCATACAGTAGTAGTGGTGTAGTTTCTCACATCCATATTTTCTACAAGAGTGCATACGTGGAAATATTAGAGAAGGAATAAGAATTGTGAAAATATTGTGAAAAATGTAAAAACACGGTAAATCTATGTGGCTTCCACTAACATCATTCAAGATCGAAATGAATTGCGTGTCATAAGGAAGTTTATATGTGCGAGATCGTTGAGCATGTAGAAGATTGGTACCCAATAATAATAATAATAATAATAATAATAATAATAATAATAATAATAATAATAATAACAATAATAATAATAATAATAATAATAATAATAATAATAATAATAATAATAATAATAATAATAATAATAATAATAATAATAATAATAATAATAGCAGCGACAACAACAACAGCAACAATAACCACACCAGCAACAACAGCAATAACAACAACAACAACAACAACAACAATAATAATGATAATAATAATAATAATAATAATAATAATAATAATTACAATAATAACAATAATAATAATAATAATAATAATAATAATAATAATAATAATTACAATAATAACAATAATAATAATAATAATAATAATAATAATAATAATAATAATAAGCACATGGCCTTGGCAATGCATATATATCTCAAGTTAACTACACGGAAATCGATCTCGTTCGATACATGATCAAAGAGAGTCATAGTTGCAGATAAATCCTTTCTGGAGCTTTACCATTTAAAATCGATATGGCACAAAACTACAAAGATGTATGTATCGACCCCACTAAGTTGATACATAATGTATGGTGGTCTTGTTACGTTTGTTGTTGCTATTTTATTTTTATTTTTTCCTCGCGGGTCATTAATCTAGTTTTAGCCGCAAAAATGAAGAATTTTTACACGAAATAGAATTGACAAATAAGTTGTGTGTCCTTATGTATGAAACTATAAATTATAAGCATTTGTGAGAGAATTCGGTCAATCAGTACGTCTAATTAAATATCAAGGTGAATTAGATTGACCGTAGTTTAATGCTAGAATTATATATTTTTTTTTTTTAGAAAAGCTATGTAATATTACAACAAATAGAAAGTCTCAGAGATGCAATATTCCTGAGTTTACAGGAGCGTATGCCAGGAGAGAAAGATAAAGAGAGTGAAGGGAGAGAGAAAGAGAGAGAGAGAGAGAGAGAGAGAGAGAGAGAGAGAGAGAGAGAGAAAGAGAAAGAAAGAGAAAGACATTCAGATAGACACAGAAGAGATAAATTAACATACACACACACACATAGGCCTACCCGCGTTCACAAACACACACACACACACACACACGTAGGCCTACCCGCGCTCACAAACACACACACACACGTAGGCCTACCCGCGCTCACAAACACATACACAGGCCTACTCGCACTCACAAGCACACAAACATGCATACACGTACGCTCATACACAATTGAAACTAGATAAGTCACTCAAGATTTTCGTGGAAAGGAAAAGTCCAAAGAACTCATCAAAGAATCTGACGCTTGCTTTGGAACGAAACGGTCTCTTAAGCTAGAACTGCTTTCTGCACAATTTCCATTTACCAAATCCCTCTCAATATATTGCACAACAATGATTTTACCAATGAAAACCGTACGGAACCATGCAATGGGGTGAAAACCGGTGGTCAATGTCATAATTGCTGTATACTTCTGAAATTTTCAAACACCTCCTCTCTCTCTCACTCTGTCTCTTCCTGCGCTTCCTCTTCATTTTTCATTATGAAGAAGAACCAATGATGGAAACGTCAAAGCAATCCTTTTCTTGGTGGACCCATCAAACATTATCATGTACACGTACTTCTTTATTTTTTAGTTATCTAAAGATCTTTTCTTCATTTTACTTCATGCATATATAAATACATACATAGATATGTGTGTACATGTGTCTGTATATAAATATATATATATATTACTCCAACTTTGATTTTCACGTTTTATTTACAATCTCATAATAATATAAGATAAGACATCTATATAAAATCATTTAACTCCAAATTAACGAGTGATATATTTTACACAGGAAAACAAAACAGACACACACGCAAGATTTGAACTTGTGCTTTTGCTACACATCAAGCGAAACATTCCGTATAGCATAGCGAGATGTATTTGCGCAAGAGTTGTTGAACTCTTGCGTAAATAAGTCTTTTTTATTGTATATTTCGATAATTCGACTTGATAAACTTAGAGACTTTTTACGGCTTCAAAACCACCCCTTGAAATTAACAGACAACGGGATTTAGAAAGCAAAGAGAGTAAATATACTATAAGTGAAGTCGCCAAGAAAAAGTTGGCGGGAAAATTATTCCGATTATCAATACTCATGATCCAGGAGTGACAAAAGTATTCAACATCATAAAAGCAAATCTATCAGTCATATTTCAAAGCTCTAACATGAAAGATCTAGTCAAAGAAAATTGTATATTGAACAGCAAACGTCACTGAAAACATTTCAAAAAACACCGCACAATGGCAGAATTCATGCCAGAAGATAATTCTGAACTTACTGTGCAAAGTTTTCAAGAGGGTAGTTATGGACTATGCGTAAGAATCTAAAGTATTTGGAAACTGATTTCAATATAAAATTGAAAAGAAGAGATTCTTTCCAATTAAATGCCAACATGAACTGCATAAACTACTCCACCTACAAAGAAAATTACATCGGTCAGACAGGAAACACACTTTGTGAACGAGTGAGAACACTCGTGCAGCAGATTACTCAAGCGGAATTACATTGAAAGAATATCTAGAAGTTTGAGGAACTTCAAGCTTTTCTCGTTTTATGAATGCATAAGTGATGCTCCAAAATACTGGATAGAAATGGAGAAATATTTTATCAAAGAAAGACACTCCAAAATTTAAACATATAAAAGAACTTTATAGATACTGAAAATTTCATTAAGGAATGAAATTTTCAGGTGAACAAAAGCAAGTTACCATTAAATATTAATATTGTTGTGACTGCTGTTATTAAAACAAATTATTAAAATGATTTATAAGCAACCATCACAGGCACACACACCATACAGAAATCTATATAGATCCCTCCAAGAATCCATTTGCATACCATGAACAAAACTAGTCAACCGTTTAATGACTTCTCCAGATTAAAACAAACAATTTATAGAATTTATAGAATTTAATAAACATTTCTGAGCAAACAGGTCATCAAAACAGCCAGCTCAGAAAACATTTGTGCTTTGTTCCATCTTCTACAAACACCTGACACCTCTTTGTACACCAAAACCAATAAACAACTGGCCCTTCCAGAAAGAGATGTCTCCCAAACTCCTTAAAAGGCAACTTCCCAAATAATCATTCGTTCATTGTTTAAACATTCACTACGCACGCACATACATATACACATACATATATATTTAAAACAGCAAACATCCTAACTGGCCTCTCACATAAACCACTCATTATTTCTATAATCGTTAGATTAAAAGTAAACACCTTTATTAAGAATATTCGAATTTCAGACAATACAATTCTATATTTTTGAGCTACGAAGTTTTTATACTATATATTAGTCGGAATGGTGTTCTCATCTTGGTTGTTGCTTATCACAACATTTCGTCTGTGTACGCTCTAGTTTTCTTCAGATGAATCACAAGACACCTGAAGAAGGTTGGAACGTACACAGCCGAATCGTAGTGAGAAGCAAAAGCC
This sequence comes from Octopus bimaculoides, assembly GCF_046866305.1. NCBI lineage: Eukaryota > Metazoa > Mollusca > Cephalopoda > Octopoda > Octopodidae > Octopus > Octopus bimaculoides. Next base: position 87,693,410 of record NC_142933.1, read on the forward strand.
AAGATGGCACCACTACTCCAACACAATACATACTAAGAAATCCTTATATTTCCCAAACAAACAGCTTATATTCCTTTATATGCACAAATATATAAAGTGAACCCCTTAGACACATATGAGTTCAATGAAAAAAGAAATCTATATAAAATATAAGTAATACACAGTATTTCTCAAACGTCTGACTACTTCTTTACCAATGTGCATAATCTCTACACCCCAGTTGGTATTCTACACATGCACACAGACACGCACATATATATAACAAATGTGTACAAATATATACCTTTTAATATATATAGGTATGTTTGTGCGTATGTCATTTTGAGGGGCTACAGTGATTACTAATTTAGTTTCAGTGTTCCTTATATTGGTGAAGTTTTAATCTATTGAATTTGTGGAGGTTTTTCTGTAGATAGTGCTACTTTAGGTCGATATTTTTGTTTTCATTTTTTGGTTTCCATTTATTGTTGCAGGTTTAGAGATTTAAATTTTTTTTTTTTTTTCTACATGAAAGAGGTTCAAGTAATCCGTTAGGATTAAATAGAGATTTAGATAAAATTCCTTTTTATCATTATCATAGTTATAAGGATATGTTGTGGTTTCTTGTGTACGTACACTTTTAGCAGGGTCAGAGGGGATAAAAACTCGTACATCAACACTTACGAGACGAAGGTAAAACTACTCTCGTCCTGAAAAACATTCAGAAACTCAGGCATTGTTGCAATAAAGACAAAACTGTGCATAGCATCACTTAAAGCTTGTTTTTCATTGTTTAGTTCTTATTTCTTTATTGCCCACAAGGGGCTAAACATAGAGGGGACAACCAAGGACATACAAACGGATTAAGTCGATTATATCGACCCCAGTGCGTAACTGGTACTTATTTAATCGACCCCGAAAGGATGAAAGGCAGAGTCGACCTCGGCGGAATTTGAACTCAGAACGTAGCGGCAGACGAAATACCACTAACCATTTCGCCCGGCGTGCTAACGTTTCTGCCAGCTCGCCGCCTGCATTGTTTATCTCTGTTTAGTAGTAGTAGTACTAGTAGTTCATAGTAGCTTTAGTATTGGCAGTGGTAAGACTTAGTAATACAAACAATTATTTATTTCTACAAAATTTTTCTCTATTAACAGAATATATAAACAAATATATGTGCGCGTGTGTGTGTGTGTCTATGTGTGTACTGATAGGTAGATAGACATACAGACATATACATAAATATATATGTACAAGTATAATCACTCTCTCTCTCTCACCCTCTCTCTTCCTCTGTCCTCTCTCTCTCTCTCTCTCTCTCTCTCTATATATATATATATATATATATATATATATATATATATGTATGTATGTATGTATATATATATATATATATATATGTATGTATGTATGTATGTATGTATATATATATATATATATATATATATATATATATATATAGTTCAAAAAAACAATAACAAAAAAACAAAAAAACAACAAAGTGAGGACGTGATATGGATAGTATTATTGGACGCTCAGGAAAGATATATATAAAGGGCATTATTACAGAAAAATAATAACGCCACACACACATATATATATATATATATATATATATATATATATATATATATATATATATATATATATATATATATATATAAATAACATCTGATTAAGACAACGAAATATTAAGCCTTGTGCTAGAGTGATAGTTAATAATGTTCCTGATAAAGACTCTATGGTTATTAAGTCACGTGACAGAAGACGTTCATTAACCAAAGACATCATTAACAACCAATGAAGTCATAGCAGAGAGAAGGTGGATATGTCAATGGGTCTCTCACATATAACACAATGATATGTTGTGTTTTGTTTTGTTTTGTTTTGCTACTGTTCTGTAGAATTTTTGCTTTTTTATTTTTAGTATTTTTTTTTTTTTTTTTTTTTGCTTTTCACTATTTCAACTATTGTGTATAGTCATTATTTATACATCAATCAGACTTTTGGATTGGCGGCTGATTACACCATATAGAACACTCCCACTTTCGACATACATGCGCACAGCTCTCTCTCTCTCTTTCAAACGAAGTATGATATACCCAGGGTCCAACTTTATACATTATTTCATTAACACTTCCCCCCTACACATAGTTTTCTGTCTCCTCTTTTCTCTTATATATATGTGCTCTCGTCTATATATTTACTGATATCTGCTACTACCTACCGAGCCTTCACAAAAGTAAAGGAGAGAGACAGAAAAATGGAAAATGTCCTACCTATTAAAAGATTATCGAAGTATTTTTTAAAAAAACATTTCATTTATATTTTCCACAGTTTTTCTTCATTTATTCTAAGTTGAGAAAGTCGAAAAGACTGAAACCGATACTAAAATGTCCTTCATAATAAAATTATTTTAGCGTTTTAAACTTTGTCGTATTTTCCTTATACATATCAAGCCGTGTATTACTTTTCAACCTTATACACACAAACGCACACATATATAGATATAGATATAGATGTATGTATGTATATACATGTATATACGTGTATGTATATATATATATATATATATATATATATATATATATATATATATATATATATATATATGGTGCTTACATACCGAATGGCTTGGTAAAAATTATTAATTGCTGATTTATTAATAAATTAATAAATTGATAAATCTTTACCCTTTTAATTTGTAATAAATATATATATATATATATATATATATATATATATATATATATATATATATATATATATATATATATATATATATACGTATACATATATATGTATATATGTATGTATACATGTTTATATGTACATATATAAATACATGCATACATATATATACATCTCTACATATGCATATATGGAGAGATAGGTAGAGAAGCAAACAGACGCACAGCATATATGAGATTGGTAAGGGCGATATATATATATATATATATATATATATATATATATATGTATGTATGTATATGTGTATATATACATACATATATATATATATATACATATATAGATATATATGTATATATATATACATATATAGATATATATGTATAACGGACAGCAGAACTTGAGGCAATTCAGAGGCACTATATAAAAAAGATCGCCACAGTCCAGCAGATGAACTACAGGGAGCGACTGCAGGAACTAGGTCTCTACTCTCTGGAACGCAGGCGGGAGAGATATGTAATAATATACATATGGAAAATATTGGAAGGACTGGTGCCGAACTTTGGCATCAAGTACTACAGGAATGCCCGCACGGGTCGCCCCTGCATGGTGCCAAAGGTGCCGTCCACTGCATCTCACATAAGAACAAGATACTGCAGCAGCCTCGGTTTCAGAGGACCTCAGCTCTTCAATGCCCTGCCAAAACATTTGAGAGACCTGCAAGACGCGGATGTGGAGGTCTTCAAGACAAAACTCGACGCTTTCCTCTCCGCGATACCATACGAACCAATGGCTCGAAATGAGACACAGTTTAGGGCAGCGATGTCAAATTCTCTTATACACCAGATGTGCCATCAAAACTCTTGATTGGACTTTATCAGGTGCAGGAGAAGAGCCATGCAAGGAACGTGAAGAGAGCAAAGCATAAAGACAGAAAATCACGGTGGTGCTCCAGCATGACCACAGCCACTTGGCTGAGACCTATAAATAAATAAATAAATAAATAAATAAATAAATATATATATATACATATATATATATATATATATATATATATATATGTGTGTGTGTGTGTGTGTGTGTGTGTGTGTGTTTCTGATATGACTTGCACGAAATTTTGCCCCCACACATCCCCGATACATACATACACATACATGCACGCACATACACACACACTAGACCTAACACAAGGTCCAAAGAATATCTGATAATTATAATTCTTTCTCTTTTTCTTTCGGACTTGTTCTAAAATGCCATTTGGTGCTGTTTGACATTCTCAGAAGCGAAGATGATTTCAAGAAATCAACAAATGATATAGCATAGTATTTTATATTCATACACACACATACAGATAAATACACACTCGCACACACACATATGTGTACATACGTATACACACACATACACACACATATATACCTATTTGCATACTTATATATATATATATACGCCAACGTACACATACACTTGCATACAACTATATACATCAGTGTGTGCATGTGTATAAACGTGTGTGCTGGTATGTGTATGTTCGTGTTTGTCTGCAAGTGTGTGTGTGTGTGTGTGTGTGTGTGTGTGTGTGTGTGTGTGTGTGTGTGTAGTTACTTGCGTGAACACTCAACACACACGGCCAGGAAAAAACAAGGATAGAAATTTGTTTCCGATATTTGGGTAAGTAGTAATTCAAATATATATTTGTTTATCCATTGAGAATATGCATATATGTGTATATGTAACATTTTATGTTTAGTGATACTAAAATATATTTCAACAAATGCGTATATATATATATATATATATATATATATATATATATATATATATATATATATATATATATATGTATGTATGTATATATTTATGTATTATTTTATTCTTTTATTCTTCCATTCCTTTACTTGTTTCAGTCATTTGACTGCAGCCATGCTGGAGGGAGCACCGCCTTTAGTCGAACAAACCGACCCCAGGACTTATTCTTTGTGGTACTTATTCTATCTAACTCTTTTGCCGAACCGCTAAGTTACGGGTATGTAAATACACCAATATCAGTTGTCAAGCGATGTTGGAGTGACAAACTCAGAAACAAACACACACACACACGCACACACACACACACACACACACATACACACATATATATATATATATGCGACAGGCTTCTTTCAGTTTCCATCTACCAAATCTACCCACAGCGCTTAGGTCGGCCCGAGGCTACAGTAGAAGACACTTGCATTGGGACTGAACCTGGAACCATGTGGTTGAGAAGCACACAGCCACTCTTGCGCTTATATATATGTGTGTGTGTGTGTGTGTGTGTGTGTGTGTGTGTGTGTGTGTGTGTGTAGATGTATAGAAATACATTATATATATATATATATATATATATATATATATATATAATATATATATATACACATACATATTCATATATATGCATGCATAACAGCACAGACATATGAGTGCGTTCCTTTGTATATTCAGCCACACACACACACACACACACACACACACACACACACACACACACACACACACACACACACATTAAATGTGTTTAGTATCATAGAAGCCTCTTGCAGACAAACCCTTTTACTATTCCAGCAGCCTGCTAGACTTCGCAGCAACTCTAACCAGCTAACCAGCTTGTCAACTTCCAATTATCTATTGAACACACCCAAAAACAACCAGCCTTCAAACTAACCCAGAAAAACACATCCACTACACCCTCCATCACATTCTTCTACTACTTACATCTCTAATTCTTTTGTTGTTTATTGTACTCGTGCTTCGCTTTTGTTTTTGATCCGTTTGTTTTTACGGTTGTTTTTGTTTGTTTCATTTATCAAATCGTGGTAGAATGCAATCATAATCAGCGGCGTTTTCTGATGTCTCTACTAACGAAGCTTCATTACCTGACATCATTGCAAAGCTACGAAATAATGACGACTTTCTTATATCTTACGCTTTCGTTTTGCGCTAGATTTCTTTGATTTTTCGTTGGCGTTGGGTTTTGCGCTGTGATGATAGTAGTAGTGGAAGCGAAATTGATGGTGGATGCTGCTGCTTGTAATGCTCCTGCCCATGATAACGATGGTGGTGGTAGTGGTTGTGGTGGTGGTAGGTGGCGATTAGAATTAAGGTAGGATAAAACAGAGACGAGTGTTGGAGATATGTAGCTAAGCTAACCGAGAGCAGAGACGACGCGGGAAATATCCAGCGGAAGGAAGAATTTTTACTTCTAGACATAGAGGTCGCTGTTTGTATTCATCGAGGATTAATGCCCCATTTTGACTAGGGATGGATGAGTGAAAACATGGATTGGTGTACTTATAAATACGACTAGTATTTATACACACGCAAACACACATTGTGAGGCGGCGAGCTAGTAGAATCGATAGCACGACGGGTAAAATGGTCAGCGACATTTTGTTCGTGTTTATGTTCTCAGTTCAAATTTTGCCAAAATCGACTTTACCGTTCATCTCTAGGATTCGATAAAATAAGTGCCAATTGAGCATTGAATCAATATATTCGACTTAAACCCTACCCTGGAATTACTGGTCTTGTGCCAAAATATGAAACCAATAATTACATACATATATATAAATATAAATAAAAGCAAGAACTATGAACGGTTAGAAAATATAACTGATAGATAGCGTGAGATATTCGATAGAGTGAAAAATGCATTTGCCAATCAGCTGTTTTAAGTGGTTCCTCAAGAGAAGTAAAGTGGAAGAGGCACCAAGATTAAAGTATATGGAATATAGTTCAACTGTGAATGGAAATCATATTGCACATTGTGTTCACGGTGTTCCTTACTGTCTCAGTTCCACACACACACACATATGTATATATATATGTATATAGCGAGAAATGGAGGTTATGAGCG